>NC_059555.1:607142-910714 GCF_905220415.1 Colias croceus
GGCAAAGTTGGGCGGGTTGCTTGTTATGGGTGTACACATAGATTTTTAACAATTCATCTATTTGGAAAAATGCGTCTGCAATTTTATAAGTATTTTTTACTTGCTCAGCGTATGTAAAACTATAACCTCCTTTGAGCTTAGTATACCAACAGTGGGACACCCTGTATAAAATATGTGAGACATCCTGTATAAAATATCACAATAAAGTATCAGTATAAGTAGTATATTCTGATTGTTTTGAATTGTAATATGTACATACTTTTTCTGTATAGTTTGATCAATTAAGGGCCGATTTTTCAATCCTTGGTTAAAATTTATCCGCCCAATAAACAAACCAAAGAACATTTTAAAATGTCCCCTGTAAACTGTCATACACGGACAATTATAATACATTTTAGAAATGGTAGTTTAATACGTTATTCGATGCATAAGTTTTAACCAAGGATTGAAAAATCTGCCCTTAATGTTTTCATTTGTTTTGATTTTTTATTCGTTAACAAAATAATTAATCATTGTTTTAAATACACAGATAAACAATCGAGTGAATTCGCGTTATTAGTATGGTCTTTGGTTACGATTTGCATCACGCAATTGGTAGAAATGATACAATTTACTGAATCGTATCAAAATATCTACAACGAGGTAAGTTTTATTACATACAGATCGAAAGAATATTATATGGTTTGTTGATAGAGTCAATGATAGCCCATCTTACTTTTTGTTATCTAGGCACAGAATACATAATAGTAGCTAAACGCTACAGAACGGACACTCTCCACCTCCCGCCAAAATTAAACACTTACCTCACCCCGCACGATCAGACATAAAATGGTCCATATTTTTCTACAGGGACGATACGCAACGAAGATTGACAACATTAATCAAATTGACTTAAAGTAATTTTATTATTTTGGATTTGTGATTATCGTTTTTCGTAGAAAATGGTTAGATATTGTGCTGTTTACGGATATATTTCATCAGAAAAACGCGAATTTTTTTTTACGCTAGTCAAAAATGTGCCAACCATAAAGCGTTAACACACACATTTGCAGTCTCTACAGTGTGACTGTCAAAACGATAATTTTGTATGGAGTGTCCGGGGTGTGATCTAGGTACTAATATTATAAATTCAAATTCAAATTCAAATTCAAATTATATTTATTTGCAGGAATGTAGTACAAATGATATTTAATTTACAATATTATGTGGCTAATATATTCTATACCCATTGATTGGATGTGCAAATATTAAACAGAGAGTTGATTAATCGAATTATTATTTAAATATACACACAATTCAATTTTCACAATTACACGAACGCACTACGATTTACACGATTAAATCACACACTTATCACACAATCTTCTCACTTCAAAGTCATAAATTCTTCAATGTCATAAAATTGTTTTAACATTAACCAGTTCGTCAGTTTATTTTTGAAAAGATCTGGTAGTTCCTTGAAATTGTCCGGTATTTTATTATATATTTTAATAGCCATAAATACTACACTGTTTTTTGCTTTGTTGATTCTACACGTTGGGAAATGTAGTTTGTTTTGGTATCTTGTCAACATATGCGAATTTACTTCTCGTTTCTTCTTAAAGTAAGTATTCCGGGTGATATTTTACAAATAAACATACTTCTCTTATGTACATGCAAGTTAAATTAGTAAGGACTAAGGATCCGTTATTTACTAAACAGATGTCTACAACTGTCTCTTTGGTTCAAACCGCACAGAGCTCTGATACATTTTTTTTTGTGAGACAAATACCTTCCGCACATCACAAGATTGTCCCTGAAAAATCTGAAGAGTTTGTTTCTTTGAACTCGCTAATCTCAGGAACTACTGGTCCGATCTGTAAAATTATTTCGGTGTTAGATAGCCCATTTATCGAGGAAGGCCCATTTATCATCACGCTAAGACCAATAGGAGCGGAACAATGCGGGTAAAACCGCAGAGCACAGCTAGTTACCTAATATTTTAATTGACACATAAATTTCCTTATCTAACAGAACAGAACCTAAGTACCCAGAAGTTGTGAAAATAGTTAATAATTTCTCTTACAACTTAATAATATCTTATTTTTTAATCACGTTATTTTATTGATAATAGGTTTAAGTAATATATAATCTATTTTATTATTATTTTCCAGGTTGAAAAGACTTTCATGACATTACGACGATTCAGGCACCGCGCTAAAACCCTTGGAAAGAAGGTCGCGAAGCTTCTAGATGTATTCGTCGATTTGACACTCGAGAAAGCCTACTGCACTCCGCTGGGCATATTCACCATCAAGAGTTCTTTGGTTGCTACGGTAAGGTTAAAAATGTATTCCAGTTCAAGAAGAAACACCAAAATATATAGTTACTACATACACATTACACAATCCAAAGATTGCCTGGCTCTACCCATTGAGATATACATATGGAGACGACACGCGCCTACATCACTTATGTTCCGCTCAACATACGCCATATGGCATAACTGCACGCTCATTTTTTATTTGTTTTAAAGTGAAATGCATCAAATATGCCTTCGTGTGTGTTACGATATTGCACAAATAATACGGAAAAGTGCAAATGAATAAATTTCATCGGTAAGTACCTAAATAGATAATAATTTTTAAAACTTAGTTAGAGCAAAAAAATGGCGCACAGATTTTGTTCGTGGTGTCTCCTCCATACGTAACTAGTACTATTATCTCAATGGCTCTACCAGGCTCATCACTTATACATATATACCTAATAGCCGATATGGCAGCCTATTTACGTATCTATTATTAGATTTTTATTTATTCTTGTATTTGTGAATTATGTGGCTTTTAATAAGAACCTTGTGGTAAATATTATAAACCTTTAATATAGCTATCATCCAACATAATTTAAGAATTACAAACGTGTAATGTAATAAACTGTAATAAATATATAAATATTGTTTTTGTTTCAGACAATCGCAGCCATGGCGACCTGTCTTGCTGTAGTATTTCAGTTTCGCGCCGTCAATTGATAAGTTTTTAACAGTCGAAGAAAATAGATCTCTTTGTATGCGGTCAAATAAGAATAGGATCGACTTAGCACCATATTGTGACGTTATAGGTGTTAAATAATGTAACAACAACAACAACGTGTGTATTTATATTTCATGTTTGAGTCAAGTTATAGTTAAATGGCACACACATATACTAATTAGATACCTAACTACTTAGTTAGAAACACAAGTAATATTGTTGCAATTTGCATTCACTCTTTCGCATACTTAGTTCATAGTTGTAATTAGAATTAGAAGTGTATCAAATTATTTTTGATTGTATAATTCTAAAAATCGCGCACGTTAATTTTAATCAGTCAATAAGCTTAGTTTTGCTTGTAAGGATAGAAAAGTAGTTTTATCAATATCAATAAGATTCCATATTATAATATAGTATAGTAGTTACAGACATAAAAACAGTAAAAAACTTTGATTTTGTTTATAAATAAAAATAATATTAATATATTTGTGTTTTTATTTTCCTTTCTTTTATTTGTATTTCAAGTGACGGATTTTATTTATATTTTCACAATTATGTATATAATAGTACTTACCTGTGTGTGAAAAGTCACTAACTACATGACATTAAAACAAACTGCAGTAAAATAGATCTATTTATTTACGCATTTTAATTTAAATTCAAATGAAATAAATAAGAATTTGAAGTTCTGTTTCTCGAAATCCATACTTATCTAATAATTATAAATGCGAAAGTAACTCGAAAGTAAATCCATACTTATCTAATAATTATAAATGCGAAAGTAACTCTGTCTGTCTGTCTGTTACTCAATCACGCCTAAACTACTGAACCAATTATCATGAAATTTGGTATGGAGATATTTTGATACCCGAGAAAGGACATAGGCTACTTTCAATCCCGGGAAAATTACGCAATCCCGGAAATCCCACGGGAACGGTAACTAAGCGGGTTTTTCTTTGACTGCGCGGGCGATGCCGCGGGCGGAAACCTAGTTACTTATAAGTCTAGTTAATGACTTTTCGCTTTATGGGGACGATTTATTCAAATAAAATACGTAATGAATAACTCTTTATTGCACATAATACATTATAATACAAAGAACACAACGTCATACTTTATTTACAGGTATCTATATAAAAATCTGAAATACGCGTAACTTTATATTACATATGTAAAGTTGCTACAAACTTAAAAATTACCTTCAAGATACAAGAAATAATTCTAAGCAAATTACGTAGCAATATACCGCAATTCATAAACACGTGACTCGAATAACATTGTTAATTAACACGTTAATTGACACGTTATTTACAAGTACCTACACAATCCAGAAAACAGGAGAATATTCGAACACCAAAAAGACCTCGATGTGCGGTTGCTAAGTTAAAGTAAATAAATACATTTCATTATAGTGCGATTTAGAAGTAATGACGTCATCCTTTTGTAGTTTCTAGGTTTCAGAGTGAAACATTTCCTTACTGTTTGTTGGTTGATGAGTTAAATTGAAAAATTATAGCGAGACCAGTCGCTATTGCCGAGATTGTCTGTAATAAAATGTTAAAAATTTAATAATAATTTGTAACGCTGAAAACTTCTGTAGGTAATAATTTATTAAAATTAAGATCTTAACATCTATACTAATATTATAAAGCTGAAGAATTTGTTTGTTTGTTTGAACGCGCTAATCTCGGGAAATACTGGTCCGATTTGAAAAATTATTTTGGTGATAGATAGCATTTATCGAGGAAGGTTATAGGCGGAAGGTTATATATTATATCATCACGGAGGTGAAACCGCGTGGAGCAGCTAGTAATCTATGCAACCAGTGATATTCTTATACAGGGTGTCCCAAGAAGTATGGATAAACTGAAGCCAGAATTATATAATACAATTAAAAAAAAAGTCATAACTCGAAGTGGGAGTTTTGGAAGTGGGAGTCGAGCATGCTTCGGCACGAATTGGGCCACGCTCGCACCGGGGAAGGTACCACACCCTCACAGAATATCGGCGCCATAGTGACAGTTTACTGTCGCGTTCCGTACGGTGAGTGAGGGGTCCGGAGGCCCACATCCCTTCCCATCCCCTACCCATCCTCTCCTTCCCTATCCTCATTCCCTCCCATCCTCGCCCCTTCTCCCTAAATCCTTCCTAATCCCTTTGAGGATAGCAACACATCCACTTCCCAGTGGAGTGGATGCTTATGGACGGCGTGTATCGCTTAACACCAGGTGACGCGTCTGCTCGGTTGCTATCCTATAGCATTAAAAAAAAAAAAAAAAAAAAAAAAAACGAAAATACGAAAAATCGCATAACGTACATGGGGGTGATTCGGATAGCCCTCTTGGTCTTCGACTTCGGCTTCAGTATATGCATACTTCTTGGGACAATATTATTGGTTATCATGATTGTAAGCGGCTCAACATGGATAACGTAGGATCTAAACGTGCTTATTATAATTTGTATTACCATGAGCTTTTAAGTAATACAGGGAACATTATATTGAATATCAATGTTATAAAGGTGAAGAGTTTGTTTGTTTGTTTGAACGCGCTAATCTCAGGAACTACTAGTCCGAAAATTCTTTCTGTGTTAGATAGCCCATTTATCGAGAAAGCTATAGAGTATCTAGGCTATATATTATCACGCTAAGACCGATAGGAGAAATGCGGTTAAAACCGCGTGGCACAGCTAGTTATTTATGCAAATAATAACCATACCGTAGCAACCAAAGAATTTTTCATGGTGAATATACCGAGAGGGGAGCAGTAAGCTTTCTCAAGTGCCAAATCTATAAAAATGTCCAAATGTTTTAAAACTTTCTTTCCAAGGTTGTAAGATCGATTTTTGAACTGTTGTAACGTATCACACGTTGTTTCTACCTGAAAATATATAAGATAGCTAAGTATATATTTTATATTTTACCTACATTTTATCTGTACAATTTCACAATCTATTCATTTTATGGTACCTAGTACCAACATTTTACTGAGAAACTATGTTTTTTGTTAGAGTTTACACATGGTTTGGGTTTTGACATTATTAATAATTATTCGCGTGTAGATGTGTTATTTAAAAGAAGACTATTCAATACCTGCATTTTGCCAATATTAACCTATGGTTGCCAAACTTGGGCTAAAACAAAAAAACATGACACAAAATTGGTAACATAAGGAGCAATGGAGAGGAGCATAATGGGTTATACAAAAAAACATAGAAAAAGAGCTTTAGACATAAGAAATATAACGAAAATAGAAGATGTTGTGAAAAAGACAAAGGTTCTTAAATGGAGGTGGGTAGGGCATATGCTCAGAGAAAAGGGAAACCGATGGACAAGGGTAATTACTGAATGAACTCCCAGAGTAGATGCTAATAGAAAAAGAGGAAGACAACGAAAAAGGTGGTCAGATGAAATAAGGAGAGTGGCGGGGCCGCTATGGTTACGGAAGGCGAAAGAACGTGGCGAGTGGAAGAAGTTGGAAGAGGCCTTTGTGTCACAAGGACACGCCAACACCCACAATGCAATTTAATTTTAGTTTTAAGTAAAAATGTAACCTGAAATATTGGCAATAAAGGCTATAAATAAATAAATAAGATGTGTTATTTATTGAAAAAAAATTCTTATTGTAAAAATAAAAAAGAGCGTGTGTGCCGAGCACGCGAGTCAGAAGTGAAACTTCTTTGGCAAAATATAGAGATTCCAAAATCGTTGCCTTACTCCATGACGTGACGGTATTATTATGACGCGACCTTGAAACTATACTCTCAACGCGAAAAAAGAAGTTTCACTTCAAAAACTTACCTCGTTGTAGATGTGTTGAAACGGTTCAGTAAGTTGTATCAATTCTATTAAATGAACAACACCGATTATTGCCAAAATCGTTATTATTATCAATTTGCCTGTTAATTCGCTATCTGCGGGTTGAAATAATAATTATTTTATTTCTAATTACTAAGAATTATTAACTAGCGAGACCCCTTTTCTTTGCTATAAACCTCACGGAGCCCGAGACCTTTCCAACGAATGCAAAACTGTGGAAGTTTGGTTCGTGCATTCTGGAGTTATAGCGTCAGGAAGGAAAACCCGACTTATTTTTATATATGTAGTAGATTAGTTCAGAAATTTACCTATTAAAGTGTTTTTAGAAGATCATGGGCATTTATATTTTATGCAGCCACCTATGTCTGCAATACAATCATGTTAAAGAGCGTAGGAAAAACATATCTATAGGTAAGTATTTAGAAATTCACTACATAGTATAAAACAAAGTCGCTTTTTCTGTCGCTATGTCCCTTTGTATGCTTAAATCTTTAAAACTACGCAACGGATTTTGATGCGGTTTTTTTAATAGAGTGATTCAAGAGGAAGGTTTTAGTATATAATTTATTAGGTTTTAGACAAAGTGGGCGAAGCCGCGGGCGGTAAGCTAGTATACGATATACTTAAAATACATGTAGTAGGTAGTTTTCATGGCCTTTATGTAATGTAATTTTTCATACTCAGTCAGATTTCAGTTAGTTAATGCTCTTTCTAATAAAATATGCATTTGATCTCGCATAATATGTTTTATTTTGAAAATCGGTTAAAGGAATTATTTAAAGAATAGAAAAATCAATCATGAGGCGGGATTCGAACCCGCATCTTTTTGCCAAGCGGCAAATAGTACTTTAGTACCTACTATTTGCTGCTCTATTCTCTCTATTCTGATATTCAAACTTACCAAATGAACTAAGAATACCCATATATACGCCAATAGCAATTCTATAAGCATATAATATGAACATTAAGGTGTACTTCAATTCATTGGCTTTATTCGCCCGCCGGTAGATGGCGATAGTGGACCAATACGAGTGGCAGAGCACTCGCAGCCTTCTGGACAGAGACCACGCGAACACTTGGGACTTCGGCTCTATATCTAGAAATACAGAAATTTTAGTTTGTCTTTCTATATAATATTAAGTGAAGAAATAACTCGATAGAAACTAGATACGAATATAATTGTCTTTTTTTAATAGATACACAAATTACATTAATTTTTAATTTCAATCATATTCTATCAATTCACAATTTAGTTTAAATTGTAGCTTGCGCAAAAGCGTTGAAAATATGCTGAGATATCAATAAAATCTATACTAATATTATAAAGCTGAAGAGTTTGTTTGTTTGTTTGAACGTGTTAATCTCAAAAACTACTGGTCCGATTTGAAAAATTCTTTCGGTGTTAGAAAGCCCATTCATCGACGAAGGCCATATATCATCACGCTAGGACCAACAGGAGCGGGGTCACGCGGTTGAAACCGCGGAGCGCAGCTAGTTAATATTATAATGAATAAATCGCGGTTAAAATCCGTTAAAATCTAACTAACTAACCTTTTCCAACCATTTCGTAAAGTCGCTGTAATTCTTGGTTAATAATTTGTAAAGAATTACGGATTTCTTCGTAAAATATAATCAGGCGAATCTTGAACGCAAACAGTAACAGAGTTACAAATTGTACAATTACAAATATGCATTGGAATTCTAGAAAAAAACATTTTTATCATAAAATTATTGGTAGGTAATGTTATTTTAGTAAGTAATTCACTTTCATAGTGTATATTTTTATTAATTAGTGTATATTTTTATTAATTAAAGGCCTATTCAACCTACAGCGGTATCCGCTACCCAGAGCAGTATCCCGATGGGCACGCGATTAAATCTCTTACGTAGTATATTATAGAGACACTAATCGCGTACCGAGTACGGTAGAGAACAGTTGATACCGCTACCCACGGCGGTGGCGGATACCGCTCTCATCTGAATAGGCCTTAAGAACAAACAAAAGAGCCGTTTTTCCATACAAACGTAGTCCCCTGTTTGCTCCCTGGATTGTGCCTCTAGAGCAATATATTTTTTACTATTAATCTATGGTAACTTTAGCCATGTTCCTACGTTTTCCTTATTGTCATATCTTAATTATTTAAAAAAGATAATATGAATCTTTCAAAACGTAAGAAATAGGTCAGATTTTCCGTTATGTTTCGTCTTCCAGAAAACTATTTTTTGAACACTGTATAAAAAAATCAAAACGTAGGAACATAGCCTATACTTTTATCGACTATAAATTATGAAAAAAGTAATTAAATCGGTCCAGTATTCAAAGAGGAAACAGGGGACTACGGAACGTCGAATTTGCGTAATTTTCCCAGGTATCTTCGGCCCGAGCTGCAGTTGTCCCTGTCGCGCTCTACGGGGGAACCTTGAGGCATAGCGCGATAGCAATAGATAATAGGGAAACCTAATTTTGAATTCTCTCACTCGTTTTGTTGGCTCATAATGAATCTTTTTCATCTATTCTTCCGTTCATCTATGCTCAGACATTGTAATTTTGTTTTTAATATGGATGGTAATAGGATAACCTGATGGAGACGTTTATCTATATGAATTCTGTAACTTACGCAAAGGTTCGAATAAAACCAATCCATATGAAACCATAACACTCTTGAACACAGACCAAAATATAATCCCGAGTATAATATATGTTTTCCATTTCTGGTTTTTAACTATATCCGCATAGCAACTATCAACACGGCAGTTTATCTAAAAATATTTAAAAAATATCTAATTATTTGGAATTTCACAGGTAATTTCGTACAGACAATTGCATACAAGAATGTCTACGTCTTAGAGTTCTTACAGACGAACGGCAACTTGTGAACGGCAACTTGTCTACTTCAGCCGTCACCACATGTCGACGGCAGTTGTCGACGCGTCGGCGGCAGCAGACAATACGTCGATGGCTGCCGTCGTAGCCTCTGCCGTTCACAACTTGCCGTTCGTCTGTAAGAACACAAAAGGTACTTATATAAAAACCAGGCAAAAACATTCCTAGAACTAAAGAGAATTATTTATAACAGCTTTCGTAATAGGAAATGAAAAGCTCTTCTGCATATATTGGAAAAGCTGCAATATTTATCATAAAAAAATGAACTCCCACCTTATTAGAACTAGAACTCAGTTGAATTAATAAGATAATACAAAAAATATAGCATTTTGAATAAAACTCAACAATAATTTATACCAAGTGTATTGTATCAGAGGCTGAGTAATAAGAGTTTGAAATCTTGCATAAAAATTCCATGTAATAGTTTTGTCGTGTAGCTATTTCCGTTTTACGGTTAAGGTTTTTTTTAGTTATAAGTACCTATCATGTAATCAAATGTACTGTATCATTTTTTGGGAATAAATGTATTTCTATTCTAACTTCTCACCTTATCCAATTGAATTAAATCGTTAATCATAATACTCTGCAGCCTGGTTGCACCAGCGATCAGGGGATCTACAATGATCAGCACAACTCCCGCGTCTAATCCCCAGAACAACCACGTTCTATCTAGTTTCCCAAGCTTTATAATATTGTATATGTATCCGATGTATGCTGCATCTGTAATGTATCAAGCATAGAGCGAACAGGTACCCTCTAGGGAGTCACGGACGAATTCTACCTATACCCGTGGCCCCATCGTTGATGTGGCTTTACGGAATACAGTGGGGTTTTGGTCGGTAGAAATCCGACGTAACCCACGGCCCTTTCCCCGGAAGCCGTGGGTATCTATGCAAGATTTCTTCATTAAAAAAAAAATAAAAAAATAGGTACCCTCTAGAGAAGCGCGTTCCATCTTAGACCACATCTCAACTTAACATCAGACGAGATTGTGGTCAAACGCTTCCATATTCCCAATAAAAAAAGAAATTGGTTTATCCAGAATCAAAAAATCCTCGACGAAGTAAAGGGTAACCAGTTTGTAGAGAAATTTCATTTTCCTAAATTCATAGGTTACACGCTCAGTCTGGCGTCAGTTCAGTCCATCAGTCCAGGGCCGGACCGTGAACTTGTGGGGCCCTGGGCTGAAACTACCCAGGGGGCCTTTTTTTTGGAAATGTTCATATTTTCTTAATACCTACTTACTTTCGCAATTTTGTTATTTTAACATAATCAAATTTGATTTTAAATCGTTTCATTAGTTCAGGAGTCTATCACGGACAAACAAAGTGAACTTATAATATACACGGTTGAAATGTCGATGAAGTGATGCTGTGACCGCGCGCTCTCCACCGTCTATCTCGAAAACGGTTCACCGTATACAAAATTTTTTAAACAAAATTTGTGGAGAATTTTATATTCTACAATATTGATAATAAAGACAAATAGCAAAAAAACCATAAGAAATGAGATATTTTTTTGTGACCTTGTAGTTCCTTACACCCTACCATATGTAGATTTTGAGATAACTTTTAGGGTGTCAATATACAAGTATTTACAGACTTACTGCTGGGTGTCTCGAATTCCGAGATTCTTATGACTGGGCCATAACTCGTTCGGGCTCGTACATAAGAGTTAAAACACTCCTTAATAACCGAATAACGCATTTCGTTAAAAAATCACAAATTTTTATAACTATATAAATTTTTAATAGTACGTTGATAGTTATAATAAATCTGTATTAATAAAAAAAAGTATTTGAATAAACGAGTACAAATAAATATTAATTTATCGAAAAAAACAAGTTTTTTCGAAACGGTTTGGTAAAAAAACATGGCTTTAAAATAAGCCTATATATATATATATATATTATATAGCCCTCTAAAAAGAGTAAAAAGTGCATTTTTGAAGTGAAACTTCTTTAAGCGCGTTGCTAACTGCTAAGTCGTTGGTTAATTGCTCTAAGGCTAAGTCGGATGACAATCTAGTGCTAATTTCTCCGGTACTTTTTAAGTTATATTTTTGTAATATATGAAATAAAGTCATGAATATATATCTATACTAGTATCTATACTTATTACTTAATATTATAAAGCTGAAGAGTTTGTATGTTTGTTTGAACGCGTTAATCTCAGGAACTACTGGTCCGATTTAAAAAATTATTTCGGTGTTAGATAGCCCATTTGTAGAGGAAGGCTATTATATCATCAGGGCTCAGGCTAAGACCAACAGGAGCTAAGCCACGTGGCAGCTAGTTATTATTATTTATACCTATATATAAACTAGCTGCGCCCCGCGAAACTATTTGGTTATTTTATATAGGAAGGTACCTACAGTGGTGGACGTATAATTAGAAACACGTAACACAATGAAGTAGTCATCAAATTCATTTGACATTTGTGTATAATAACGTATTAGAGATTAAGCATTATTTCATATTATGTAATAGAACATCCGTTTGTCTAGCTTTATAAGAAATTGCTTAATTTTAATCAAACGTTAGTTTAAATTAATAAAATTTAACAACTTTAAGTGTAGTCTAATTTCCGAGTATTTTCAGTCTGGACAACAAATTAGAAACAGCATGGTTCGAGTGTTCTATAGTCAAAACCTATTAAAATGTCGTTAATATTTTTTTCTTCTACAAATATTTGCACCATTTTTTAAACATTCTATCTAAAAGTTTCTGAAAATTAATTAACTTTGCAATAAAAATGGGTAAAAGTAAGATTTGTGACCCATCAACAAGAAAAATACTTTTAAGTTTACATTTTGACAAAAGCTGGAGTTACAAGAAAATTGCAAATCATTTAGTGTTCGATAAATCAAATATTTGTAGAAGAAAAAAATATTAACGACTTTTTAATAGGTTTTGACTTTAGAACACTCGAACCATGCTGTTTCTAATTTGTTGTCCCGACTGAAAATACTCGGAAATCAGACTGCACTTAATGTTGTTTAATTTTATTAATTTAAGCTAATGTTTGATTAAAATTAAGCAATTTCTTATAAAACTACATAAACGGGTGTTCTATTACATATGAAATAGTGCTTTATCTCTAAAACGTTAATACACAAATGTTAAATAGACTTGATGACTACTTCATTGTGTTACTGTTTCTAATTAAACGTCCACCATATAAAATAACCAAATAGTTTCAATAAATGAGATTTATTTTCTAAAAGTTGAAAATCAACATGCAAACATCCTTTTACATGTTAGCAAAAGTTATTGAAGTAGGTATGCGATTTTCATCTTTTTTTTTTTCGAAAACCTACTACAGATTTTTTTTTAAATTATCGCCCATTGGTTTTATCGGAGTAAGGGGGCCCTTTTAACCTCGGGGCCCTGGGCTGCAGCCCATAAAGCCCATGGGTAGATCCGGCCCTGCATCAGTCTCATCCGGCTTAGACTGCTGCCAGAATGATGGATGAAAAATACGGTATATTCTGTACCATCAGTCCGTCAGTCAACCGGTTAGACGATAATTCTCCCGTCATTCTGAGCAGACTGATGGACTGAACTGACGCCAGACTGAGCGTGTAACCTATGTCTAAAGCTTCCAACAGAAGATATGTTTTACGTTAGGATTTACATGAAATTCAAATGAACCATGCATTGTAAATAAAAATAAATGTAGTTAAAAATAAATATCACACTTAAATTCATGAAATTATTGTATTGCGACTTATTTGATAAGTGTTCAAAGTTTGAATTAGGTAAATCTGTCCGTTAAAAGTGAGTCAAAATCCAGTATAAGGTCGGTCTAGTCGGTTACATACAAACATACAGGTGAAGTTAATTTTAGCGTGTTTATTTATAAACTAAACAGATTTATTTACTGATAACAACTCCAATGATATATCCGTATAGAGCGCTATAAGTGCAGACGCTCACTCGATAGCCATCTCTGTGAGAGCGGATGCTGACAGGCGCCAGCCCAAACACTCGCGCGATGCGGAACCACAGGGCGACCGTGCTGTTCACTACTACGCTTTTATTCATGTTTCCTGAACAGAACAACGTTCTTTTTATATTACTTTTATACTGAACAGAACAACGTTATTTTTCTATAAATTTTACTTACGACTTGACAACATAGTTACCTTACGTCAATATAAAATAAAATCACGACTTATATCTGTATATTTTATTTACCAATGGCGTTACTTCAATCGTAATTACCCCGTAATTACCATCAGATACTGGAAATATGGTTTTAAGGATTTACCTTTGATTTTTCATGGGAATTTTGGATAAGCTAATGCACTAGCACTTACGTAGTAACTATTTATTGGATAATATTATGTGACTATAGTAACATCATTGCAGGTATATATCAACTTTTAAACAGGACTTATCTAACATAATCAATGCTTTTACATTTGCGACTATAAAAAATGTATTTATTTTAAGTCTCTCCTCTTTATAACGTAAGCTCGTTAATCTCTTTTTATGAGAATGATTTTTTTTTATAATAACTTTCTTTACACCAAATTCCTATACAGCTTTAAAAATTCTTGTAATATAACTATTATTGGGTACTGTAGAAAAAAACAACACAAATAATTTCAAATTGATTTTATTAATATAGCAAATAGCATCTGTTAATTATTAGATAGTTTAAATTGTTAAGACATCGAATTCTTTAAAATTCTAAAATTGTAACTTTTAGTTCTTTATTATAATTAGTAATTACACTTTTCCAAGCGAAAAAAAAATCTCATTCCTCACACATTCAACAAAATGAAAATAGACATTATGCGCACAATTTAAATTGATGTTCGAGCTAGCGCGCAAGAGCAACTTTTGTCTCCGCAACTATTTTGTCTTTCCCATCAACTCTATAGGAAGTTGCGTCGCTACGTGCGCGCACTTTCTTACTAGCCCATAGAGTTGATGGGAGAGACAAAATAGTTGCGGAGACAAAAGTTACTCTTGTGCGCTAGCTCCTATTTTAATGATTCCAGTTACATATTCCAATTATTATTTGATTACCACTAATTTTTGAAGAAATATCAATTTTTGTATTATTATTCTTTGTACCAAATGTGAATTCACAACATCTATTTTTATTATAAAATAATTTTAGACTGAACGTGTTTAAGAGCAAACTATGACAACGTTTTAGCAAGCGTCATAGACCATAGTTCGCAGTTCGTTTAATCCTAATTCAGAAAGTTCGACTTCTATATAGACTTATGATTCGGACTGGAACTGAAAGACTACAGCGAGACAGGTCGTCATTGCTGTGATTATCTGAAATAAACATATATGTTTAAAATAATATATAATAAAATATATATTTAACACAATACCATTGACCTCTCACGATGCGGTAGAGTTTTTAATCTATATTAATATTATAAAGCTGAAGAATTTGTTTGTTTGTTTGTTTGAACGCGCTAATCTCAAGAAAGTCCGATTTGAAAAATTCTTTCAGTGTTGGATAGCCCATTTATCGAGGAAGGCTTTAGGCAAATCATCACGCTAAGACCAACAGAAGCGGAGCCACGCGGGTGAAACCGCGGAGCGGAGCTAGTGTAAAATACAAATAATACTAATAACCATACCGTAGCAACCAAAGAAGTTTTTATGGTGAATAGTCCGAAAGGGGAGTAATAAGCTTTCTCAAGTGTCAAATCGACAAATATTTCCAAATGCTTCACAACCTTTCTCCCAAGAGTATGTACACGATTTTTGAATCGGTTCAATAGCGTAAAAGTTGTTTCGACCTGAAAAATATAACATTTATAAGATCATTAATATGAAAATATATTTTTTTTAATTACTGCTTTTATTTACTTCCTAGGTTTTTAATTGCAATTGGCCGTTAATTGATTTTTCGTATGTACGTACGATGTACGTATGTTTATGAAACTTCATTTCATTTGGTTTCATTACATTTATTCAATACTCTGAATAAATATTACCATTTAATTTTATAAATATTATAAAAATATCTACATGAAAAGCAAAAGCGCTACTGACTCCAATTCTATGTAGGAATTTAGAAAAGATAAAAAACTTACCTCGTCATATATGTTTTGATACGGTTCAGTAATTTGTATTAATTCTACTAACTGCGAAGTGCAAAACATTATCAAAAACAATAATAACATTGCGAACGTCATCATGAATAATTGTTTGTCTGTGTATAGAAAATATGTTTATTTAGTAAAAAAGGTAATAAATACCTGAATAAGAAATTATAATTAGAATAGTACGATTATTTTGGAAGGTTGTGAGGATGGATGGATTGTCATTCTTTGACGTAAAAACTACTGAATCGATTTTAGTGAAATTTGGTATATACCCAGGTAGCTGAAGACCCAGTATAAGACATTGGCTACTTTTTATCCCGTAAACCCCACAGTTATGCGAGTTTTTCTTTGTGTACGCGGGCGAAGCCGCGGTCGGAAATTTAGTACCTAATAATATAATTTTATACTTACCAAGTCTAAGTAGTCTAATAATAATAACATATACATTGATGGTAAATCTGTAAGCGTATATGAGATATAAAATTATTATCTTTAGTTCATTGGATTTATTTGCCCGCCTGTAAATGTCAATAGTTGACCAATACGAGTGGCAAAGTACTCGCAGCCTTCTGGACAGAGACCATGCGAATACTTGGGAGGTTAGCTCCATATCTAGAAAAAACAGGAATAAATAATAATTATGTAAGTATAATAAGTACATTCGAATTCAATCTCAAACGTTTATTTGCCAACTAAACATATTTTAGAAGCGCTTTCTTCACAAGTGGATCGGTAGGTAACTATTAGAAAAAATATTGAAACAACTCGCCTTTTCCATTGTTAAGTTACGCCTGAATAAAATTGAAAACTTACCGCTACCAATCATATTGTACAGGCGAAGTAATTCTTCGTTAATAATTTGCAATGTATTTTGTATTTTCACGTTCAATATTATAAGACGTAGCTTGGCGCCAACTAATAATAAGAAATTAAATTGCACGATTCCATGAAAACATTTGAATTCTAAAAAATAAAATAACGATTTAGATTCAAAACAAGATACAGCGATAAAGTAAAAAATAAAACAAATATACAAAATTAATTAGGTTCTCTTAGCAACAAAGAGAAGTTACATTTTTTCTGTTTATAATTTGTTGTTTATTTCTGTTTGATCAAAGGTTTTTCAATTAGGTACTTACGCAAAGTATCCAGATAACTTAAATCCAATGAAATTTTCAGGATCAGTGACAAATACATAGCTATAAGGCTAAATGTAATGAATGTGTTCCGTCTACTGTTTTTTACTTTATCTATATAACAACTATTGACCTGACAGTTTATCTGAAATTTTATGAAAACTTTATTAATATGAAAGTCAAAATTTTTTCCAAAAAATAAATCAAAAATAATTAAAATACCACAACGATACGACCGAACGATACGACCAAATTTTGATACGCAACCTGATATCATTTCTCCTAATTATAAAATATATAGTATACATAAAATTTGGGTTATAGCAAAAAAAACGATGAACGCACTAGTCCTGTAGCCGGATCTTAGACTATTATAAGTTATATGGGTTTCTTGTGTCTATACAGAATGTTTCCCGTTCAACTAGTAAGATACAAAAATAAGAGGAATATCCACAACCATACTGAGTCAGCGAATTTGTTTTATTATATTTTTTAACATAAAATCAAGGAGTGACTCAATCAAGAATTTAAAGGTTCTGACCCCCCTCTCAACAGCTTTAACTATGTTTTAATGTCTCTTGAAACAGATTTCACCTTATTTAACGCAATTAAATCATTTATCATAACATCCTGCAGCTTAGCTCCACCAGCAATGATGGGGTCTACTACAGCGAGTATCAAACCGAAGTCCACCGTCCAGAACCACACACGCCTATCAATTATTGTAGGCGTCATCCCCACTCTGATTATGTTACATATGTATCCCATGTAGCTTACAGCTGAAATTAAATAATATTACACGTATTTAGTACAAAAAAATAACAATTATCGATATAGAGCTGGCGCGCAAGAGCAACTTTTGTCTCCGCAACTATTTTGTCTCTCGCAACTTCCTATAGAGTTGACGGGAGAGCCAAAATAGTTGCGGAGACAAAAGTTATTCTTGCGCGCTAGCTCAAAGTTTAATTGTCAGTGGCATTTACTAAAAACTACTCCAACCGCATATCCATAGAGAGCGCTATAAATGGAGACGCTAACTCGATAGCCATCTTTGTCAGAGCGGATGCTGACAGGCGCCATCCCAAACACTCGCGCGATGCGGAACCACAACGCGACCGTGCTGTTCACTACTACGCTTTTATCCGTTTCTTTAGGAAGGAAATTCATCCTACTAAGCATTTATCAGTGCTTTTTAAATTTTGCATAGATTCTGTCTACAACCTTACATTACCAATGATTGCTTTGGAATAAAGTTATGACTTATTTCTCTGTTTATTTGACCACATATATCACATTAATCTTAATTACCTATAATGATCATCAGATAGGGGAATAAGTTATGGATTCAAACATGAACTGATTTTTATTTTTCATTGGAATTACATTAGGTACGCATTAAGTAGGTACATTAATGTAACATCAATGTATTCCCATAAATAAAGCGTATACGGTATATCGGTTTCTAAATAAGTACTCACTCATTATTAATTAATTGGTGCTACTTATTTTTATCCACCTTCATATTATAATATATTTATTGATGTTTAGATATAAATTATAATAGTATTATAATTCAAACTAAAATCAGTGCAAGTTAAATGTTAGCAAAGGGGTTTTGGTAAAGTTGGCGTCGTGATGAACTTTCGCGGCCAGTGATGAAACTTGAATATCTTAATAATGCCTAATGTTGCCTTTTGATCTCACAAAATAAAAAAACAACCAAAAATATTTTGTTTATTTATTTATTTTATTAGTAAATTCATAACTATACATCTATACTACAAATCTGTAGAATGGTCAATTCTGTACATTGAAAATATTGAAAAAATAAATACCAGGGGGTGTTACTGGATCGATACCAAATCTAAATATGTGATTAAAAAAATTTTTGTCTGTCTGTCTGTCTGTATGTGAAGGCATCACGTGAAAACTAACGGTTCGATTTCGATGAAACTTGGTATTTATACTTTATTATCCTGGGCGTAAAATAGGATACTTTTTATCCTGGAATCATACGAAGAAAAAAATTAATCATAGATGTTGTTCTGTAGAACCGCGAACACACGTTGCGTATTATTATAGGCCTAGCCGTATTTGGGTCCAATAGATATTTATAAGATGTCATTGTCAGAGTTACTCAAAATGGAGAAATTAACCATCCACGCAAAGACCGACATCCGCGCGGACGGAGTCGCGGGCGGAAGCTAGTCTTAACTATATCCTTGAAAATTTCCATTATTTTTTTATTAGATTAAAACTGTAGGCATAAAGATAGAATCGATCGGTAGTCGTTTTACTTTAATATTTTATAAATATTTTCCAAGTACATTTTTCTTTTCCACTAAACGAATCAAGATGAAACAACGTCATCGAAATCGTCACGAATGTCAACAAATGTACAAAATACGAAAAGCTGTATAAACTATAAATTGTGTATTTCATTGATTGAAATTTGAAATAAGTCACACCTTAAATTAATTTAGAATTCATATTTTTACGAATGCAAACTAATATGTACCTAAGCCTTTAATTAACCTTTCGTTACATACTGCTTTTGATATACACGTAAAAATAACGTCTGATTCATGTTTCCTTCTTTAAAATCCTTATTTTAAATGACAAGAAAAAAAACACCATACTTTTAAACTATATAATATTTAGAGGGTATCTTAACATCTAACTACCGCCAATTTCATCAACGATATTACAGGCACATAACATTTTAAATTCTCAAGCTCCAAGTTGTTTATATAGAATGGGAACATAATCGTCATATTCCGCTTGATAGAAGTTTCCAGCAATCGGGTCTCCGAGCTTGTACTTCTCCGCGAATTTTGCAATGGAGAAATTTACGCGTTTGTCGACAGAACTGAAACATTAAAATTAATTATAAAATACACTATACTACATTAAAAAACGATGGTATGACAATATACCCAAAAAATAATCTATAGGTACTAATATTATAAAGCTGAAGAGTTTGTTTGTTTGAACGCGCTAATCTCAGGAACTACTGGTCCAATTTGAAAAATTATTTCGGTGTTAGATAGCCCATTCATCGAGGAAGGCTATATATCATCACGCTGAGAAGAACAGGAGCAAAGCCACGCGGGTGAAACCGTGGAGCGCAGCTAGTGTTAAAATAAATAGACGACACATTATGTGAAAAAATCAATTTTATGCATTTTTAGTTTATTTTTTATAACATTAATTTTCTATTATTATATTTTTCTTTTATTTTCTATAGGTGTTGTACTATTGAACATTATATTTTTATCGTCATTTTTATACACAAACTAAATACAGATGTAGCTTATTCAACATTATCTCCATACTCACGTATTAGGCAACCTCGGTTCATCGAAGCTCAGTTTCCCCGGCTGCTTGTACACAAGGAACACGTATCTATGCAGCCCGGTTCCCAATGGTGGTCCGGAACCGATGTACGCGGACAGAGTCTCCCCACTCGCTACGTTTTGTCCAGGAATATTGCCTACAAGCCAGTGGTGAAATTCCGGGAGTTTCTGGTCTGGGTCTGAAAGTCAATAGGATGAAAAATAGAAAATTAGTTGGTGTTGATTACAAACTATACAAATAAATAAAATAAATAAATAAATATTTCAGGACAATTTTCACACATGGCACGATCTGATATAATACAAAGCTTTCGCTTGTGTTGTGTGATAAATATAATCTATATGTACATATAATAAATCTGTAGAAGGGTCAATTCTGTACATTGAAAATATTGAAAAAATAAATAGCAGGGGGTGTTACTGGATCGATACCAAACCCAAATATGTGATTAAAAAAATTTTTGTCTGTCTGTCTGTCTGTATATGCAGACATCACGTGAAAACTGACGGTTCAATTTCGATGAAACTTGGTATAATTATTCGTAGGTTTGCACGTTGTTCTAATGAAGTTAAAAAAAACCCTATTTCGTGCGTAGGTATTGTACATCTTTCTACACGTGCTGCAGCCTAGTCATGCTCGACATTCTTACAGCTCGCTTCGTGTTCAATACAATAATGCGTTCCGGGTGTTAATCGGGCTGCCCCGTTATTGCAGCACATCAGGGATGTTTGCAGAAGCTCGTATAGACTGTTTTTACGCTACAATGCGAAAGAGATGCGCCCTGGTGCGCCGTGTGCGGGACAGCCCCAATGTAATCATGCGCTGTATAGCGAGTCGGCTCGACTGCTGGTATGTAAACCACTGCTGCAAATTGTCTGCTTCTTTGATAGCTTTGTAGCGGTGGTGTGCATTTCTAGCAGTCATAATAAATTTGTATTATTCTTACTAACATAATTTTTAAGTTATTAATTGTTACTAACAAAATGAGTACAGCTGGGGCAGACAAAGTAACAATAAAATTACAAAACGACAACGAAGTTAGAAATCGCAAAAAAGGGATTGACATACGCCGCGTTAGATCACGTGGTCTATCTAATGTCAATCCCATACATTTTTGCGATTTCTAACTTCGTTATCGTTTTGTAATTGTTACTTTGTCTAAGGCCCCTGGTTACTTGAATAAATAATTGAATTATAATTATTAGCACCCAGACACAGAGCAAACATGTATGTTCATCGCACAAATATTTGCCCCGGGTGGGAATCGAACCCACGACCTCTAGCTTGGAAGGCAGGGCCACTACCAACCAAGCCAACCGGTCAGTCTAAATAAAAAAACTAAAGATTTCTGAGAACAACAATAGACAGAAAACTATAAAAATGAAACATTTACAACTCATTCATTTTTTTTTTGTACCTAAACCTAACCTAACTACCCTCAAAATAAAGAACTATCCAATAACTCCTAAAATCAATTTAAGCAAATATTTCACACAAATAGGTAAGGTCATCACCAGTCATAGCCAGAGTGTAGAAGCTATCAGCACTGGCCTCCCAGCTGACAGAGGGCACATCCTTCACGTTGGTCGGAGTCAGCACATTGCCCTCCTTGACTTCCACACCGCTGGGGTATTTTATCTGGAGAAAAATGAATAATTGTTTGCATTAGCGGGACGTTGAGGGACCTGTGCGCACCCGCACTCCCACCTGCACCTCACTTCCGAAACGCCATTAAGTAACTATAGGTACCTAATACTCATACAGAGAATCGCTGAAAATATACACAAAAAAGTGATCCAAAATTAATGAAAAAACTTGATAGGTATGTTTCAAGGTTTGAAGTGTCAATTTGCAATATATCTACTACGTGTACTACTACAACTTTAGTATACCTACTGTAAAAAAACTTTATACTCATTATACAAAGAATATCTCAACAATAATAATTATTATCATGACCCATCCTGGTTCATTTGTATTAATAAAATTTTTAACACTATAAAAGTACCTAAATAGTATTAATTAAATCTTTCCAAGTGCTTGTTAGAGGCAGATCATGGGAAATCTGTGAACTTTATTTTATTTAGCACCTGCGCACGCGCACCTGTAAGAAACTATCGTCGCTGTAATATTGAATTAAATACAAAATTGAATACCTACTAAAATATTAGCCTAACCAAAATTAAATGCAGAATTATCGATTAACACAAACAAAAGTAATGTAAATAACTTTCATCACAAAAATAGCATTGATAAAAAAGATTACATGGTATTATACAATATTCCTACCTACATATTGGTTTATGTAGCACACAAAACAAGTTTTCCAATATCAAGATATGTTAATACAAAAACTGGATGTTGATCACTTCAAATTATCCGGAAATGAATTCAAGGGCACAATCAAGAATTTCTATAATTAGCTCATGTATTATTCTGATGTACAACTAATAATACCATAAGGTTTCAACCCAAATCCGCCCAGTAGTTGTTTCATCCATCTCACAAATTTTCGCATTTCCTACTCTTACTCATATTATAAATGCGAAAGTTTGTGAGGATGGATGTGTACGTGTTTGTTACTCTTTCACGCAAATACTACTGAATCGATTACAATGAAATTTAGCACACATATAGAGGGTAACTTGGATTAGCACATAGAATAGGTTTTATCCCGGAAATCCCACGGGAACGGGAACTATGCTGATTTTTCTTTGAAAACGCGGGCGAAGCCGCGGGCAGAAAGCTATTATAATAATAGTCCATTATCCCAGAGCCGTAAGACACAACTTATTTTCTAAAGCGTATAAGTTTCGGTTCACAGTAGTCTCTAGTGTACTTTTTAATATCTGAATGTTAGTGGAGCTCTACCGGTGAGACCTGCGCCACCTGAGCCAAAACTTTTATCAGACTCTTTAAAGCTCTAATAAATGAACTTAATTTATTTTTAAATGTCTGATCTGATTTTTTGATAACTATTAACTACAATGTTATATAATTGCAACGACCAAACATCCCCTAAACACAAAAATTACTCAAGTATGAGCGCGAGAGCACTACACATGCGTTTTAGATCGAGTTAGACATCCATGGTAACTCGGTTCCCCTTCTTAAACTCGCAATCTATTACAGTCTAATAAGTTAGTTTATTTTTCCCTATACATATGCAATATATAAAATTATTTTTAAAATGATTAATTATTACTTTAATAATTATAAATTTCATCTTAATCAAATAGATATACATACATAGCAGTAAGTATTTTTCAAATATTAAGATATTTTACTCTGAAGCGCATGCGCATGTGCTTTCGCGCTCATACTCATGGTTGAGTAATTTTTGTGGTTGGGGATGTTTGGTCATTGCAATTTGTCTGACTTATTAAATATAACATTGCAATAGTTATCTTAATAACATATAAAAAAAATCAGACATTTAAAAATAAATTAAGTTCATTTATTAGAGCTTTTTTTTAGTTTTGGCTGAGGTGGCGCAGGTGTCACCGGTAGAGCTCCACAATCATTCAGATATTAAAAAGTATACTAGAGACTACTGTGAATCGAAACTTATATATGCTTTAGAAAATAAGTTGTGTCTTACGGCTCTGGGATCTTACTCTATAATTATATTAGTACCTATAAACTTACCGTGATCAATGCACTGGGCGCTTTCGGCACCACATCAGGCACCACGGCGTTCGCCTCGAAGCTCTTCGCTACAGTCGACATCGATCTTGCAGACACCCTAAAATTGACCATAGTGCTGTCTGCTATTAACAAAAGAATCGCAAATCTCAATGTACGTCCCATCTTGACAACTTGCATCGCGGCAGAAAGCGGACGAATCAGCGGAACGAAGCGAAATGACGCTATTTATGAGAGCTTAAAAGGAGGCTCCCTAACATAATTTCTGACACTGAGAGACCGGTTAGACCGCTACGGTGCTAGACGCTAACACAGCCGTAATAAAGTCGAATGTCGCGTGTGCTCTTTGATCGCGTTCGAGCTCGAAACTAAATCTCGTAAGTCTCAATTCTTATTTCGTTTATAACTAAAGTAGTTAATAATTGATCTAGAAAAAAAAATATGTTGGGATTGGATAGTAAACTATATTTTTTACTGTTAACATTTATTTCAAACTCAAACTCAAACATTCATTTATTCAATTAGACTACTATTTAGTAGCACTTTCGAATCGTCATTACATAGGTAAGTATTTTTAACATTTTAGACATAAAGTCCTAGTAAATTAAAAAAAAAATGTAATAATCCTTAAAAAAGGCATAATTTTTGAATAAAAAATGAATCGAGCGAAAATCTTACAATTACGTAACTGTCTTGTACATGGAAAGAAAAAGACCCAATAAATCATATACTAAAGTTCCATTGTGATTGTATGTGTGACTGTTTCAGAATATTAATGCAAATTCACATAAAATTTAAGGAGCCTCCCTTAACTTTTTTTTTGTGAGTGGCCAATGCAAGGGTCAATGCATTGAATTGTATTTGTCATTGGAGTTGATATGAAAGATATTATTTACTCTGTTTGTTAATATATCAATATTTTGCATAATATAGATAAAAGAATAATAGGATGTCATTGAAAACTAATTGAAATAAATAAGGAACAGTATGAGTCGCAGAAAATGCATGTTGATTTAGTAAATCTATTTGTCGAAAAAGCTCGGATTTTGATTACCTACTATATTTTCACATAATAATTGAAGTTCAAAAATAATTATTTATTTTTAAAAGAGTTAAATAAATATTTTTGCCTGAAACTCTGCCTCATTTACATAGACCTTTTCAACGATACCCCACACAAGGGGGTGCGCTCAAAAAAAAATTCAGCCCCCTTTACATGTATGGGGAGGTACCCTTAAAAAAGGGTAATTTTCATTTTTTTGTATTTTTTAAATTTGAGATCCATATCCAAAGTATCCTTGAACCAAGTTTCATGCAAATCGATCCATATATAAGATATTGTGCTGTGACAGACGGACGGGCGGACTGAACGATCTTATAAGGGTTCCTTGTGGGACTACGGAACCCTAAAAAGGAAATTTATGGAGGAGTGTAAAAATATCTGGAATTGTTTTTGTTTCGGACGAAACATAAAAATTGTATCATTGTTATCTCACTAGTGAATTAAATTTATTAATTATTTTGAATTATGAACTCCTACTTATATTATAAAGGCAAAAGTTTGTGAGCATGTATGGATATATGTATGTATATTTATTACTCTTGGTGTGGATGGATGTTTATTACTCTTTCACGCAAATGCTACTGAACCGATTACGATGAAATTTTGTATGTATGTAGCTGAAGACTCAGAAAAACACATATGCATAAATTGACGCTACCTCACTTAGAGGGTAGGCAGGAAATTCTAATATGAATGTTTCTTATCCGATTTTGATCAAATAGGAACATTATGTTATCCAATCAAAGTAGATTTTATCTGTCAGCGTGTTTAGGCAACCAAATAAAAAGTTAAACTTCGATCACGATCCGTATTTAAACAATTATGGCTAGCGCGCAAGAACAACTTTTGTCTCCGCAACTATTTTGTCTCTTCCATCAACTCCATGGGCTAGTAAGAAAGTGCGCGCACGTAGCGACGCCACTTCCTATAGAGTTGATGGGAGAGACAAAATAGTTGCGGAGACAAAAGTTGCTCTTGTGCGCTAGCTCTTAAATACTGTATATTCTTAAATAATGTAAGTATCCTTTTGTTTGCAATTATTGAGAAAGTTGTACGTGGTCGAACAAGTAGCGCGCGCGTGTATGTCGCTTGCGGCAGCCCTGGCCAGATTGGCCCTTGCGCAATGGCCCTCGCCAGTAGGTTTGTTTTTAATAACACGCGGAGATAGACAGGCTTGTCTGATCTAAAATTTGTCTAGATTCAAAATTAGTAAGGAAATTAGCTATCTAGTGTATATAGTATACCTACCATATTGAATTTTCCGTGGCTCAGTTCTCTTCGATCATATTATACTATTTATTTCATCATTCATCAAATTGTTATTAGTAAGTAAACAACCCCTGATTTAGGTAAAAATACTATTTTAAATAACAAGAAAAAAAACACCATACTTTTAAACTATATATTTAGAGGGTATCTTAACATCTAACTACCGCCAATTTCATCAACGATATTACAGGCACATAGCATTTTAAATGCTCAAGCTCCAAGTTGTTTATATAGAATGGGAACATAATCGTCATATTCCGCTTGATAGAAGTTTCCAGCAATCGGGTCTCCGAGCTTGTACTTTTCCGCGAATTTTGCAATGGAGAAACCTCCGCGTTTGTCGCCAGAACTGAAATAAAAGATTGTCTTTGAAATACACAAATTAAAAATACATAAATACTATTGGTCTTACTAATAAAATGTTACAAATTCGCTATGCAATGGATTAGTTATTGCAATAACCTGTCTTGTTTTTATGATTGACGTTTCATGTGAGCAAGAGCAGGACACAGCTATGGTAGAAAATGGTAGAAATTTATCTATTGTTTAAATTTTTATTTGTAAGGCCGTAAGTATTTATATTACACCACGACGGTATGAAAAATACGCAGAAAAATTATAGGTACGTATTACGAAATAATAGTTGAGACTTTATAATATTATGTGAATATTATGTGAACAAAACATTTGATGTTAATTTAATTACGTTTTTTCTTTTTCAATTTCTATGATGATCTATGACTATGATGTCAATGTCAGAATCAATTTAATTTAAAGACACCTACAGTGCCACAAACTTAACAGACCCGGTGACGGTGTCACTGATGTCGATTTTAGTGCCGCTAAATAGTATTTCCCCGGATGCAAGGGATAAAAATAATGTAATTGTCAATGGTGTAAATTAACATTAATAAGAAACTTTTTATTTATACAAAATATTCCGTATGAAAAGTATGAAAGTGTGGCATTTCAAAAAGGCGGCACGTAGTTCCACTTTTTGCCACCGGGTCAGATAAGTTTGTGGCACTGTATCAAGTTTAAATACACACACTCATACAAATGCACGTAATTAGCAAAGCGAAGCTTTATTTTTCTACCGACTTCAAAAACTTGAGAAGATCCTTCATCTTCTCAATTCTACTAAAGTTTGAGTTTGAGTTTCAATCTGGTGGATCCTATTTAAATTTTGTTTAGTGAAGACAATTTGAAGCCAATTTCTTTTTAATACAGTCCAAAAATGCATTTTTCTATTCTATACAATCCAATACTCACGTATTAGGCAACCTCGGTTCATCGAAGCTCAGTTTCCCCGGCTGCTTGTACACGAGGAACACGTATCTATGCAGCCCGGTGCCCTCCGGAGGTCCAGAACCGATGTACGCGGACAGAGTCTCACCACTCGCTACGTTCTGTCCGGGAATGTTGCCTACAAGCCAGTGGTGCCATTCCCGGAATTTGGGCTCTTTGCGCGATGGCGCGTCCGGGTCTGAAAGTCAATAGGATGATAAATAGAAAATATTAGTTAAACCTTATGATTTCTGAGAACAATAATAGACATAAAACTAAATGAAACATTTACAACTCATTCATTTTTTTTTTGTTATTGTACAATGTATAGTTACGAAATATAAAATGACTTAGGTATTCTTGGGAACATCAACAATTCAGGAAGTTCTCTTTAAATTCAAATCGTTTTTATCTACGTGATTTTTACTGAGTTCTAAAATTTCCAAACTACCCTCAAAATTAAGAACTAACAAGTAACTCCTAAACCAATTTAAGCTGCATCAAATGCATAATATTCTACAATATAGATATTATCTCACCAGTCATAGCCAGAGTGTAGAAGCTATCAGCGCTGGCCTCCCAGCTGACAGAGGGCACATCCTTCACGTTGGTCGGAGTCAGCACATTGCCCTCCTTGACTTCCACACCGCTGGGGTATTTTACCTGGAGATAAAATGGATAATTTTGTGTAAATGCTAAAGTATTAACATTGGGATGTTAGGAAAAGTAAAAGTCAATAATGCAGTTTTTATTTATACGTCATACAAATGCTGTCTCATAGACCTGATAAGTTATGTACATCACACTATCATGTTATTCATATATCATGTATTATGCTCATTTATTATTTCATTTTGTAAGTTTTCGAATGTGGCTTGATGCTGTTATAGGTAGTTATCGATAGGCGAAACTAAATCCAAACGCATATAGTTATCTACGAATATTACGTTTTTCGAATATATAATAAGGTTTTAGGATTCTAGTATAACTACAAGAATCCTAAAACCTTTTTATATATCAGAGTAGCAAACTTTAGCAGTAGCAGTTAGCAAACTTTATAACCAGTATTTTAAACAGTCACAACAAAGGCTATCTTTTTTAAGATCCCCATTTGATTCCTACATTAATTAATCATCATGCAGAACAATCAAAGGCTTGCCTAATTGCCATAACATGATACAAGTGCCTCAAACACACAGACACATCCGCCTCATTAGTGCATCTAGAAACTTCGCGTCTATTGGATAATCACATAAATGTCCATGAAATCTCAACGATATATTACTGGCTCACAGTTGCATCTAAAAAGAGCTCATTCGTCAAACGTGAACCAGAAATTACAACTATTATAGCCGACAAATATCACACCATTATTCCTCTAATGGCATCATCTGATTAACGTTTATAAAAGGGAAGCTTATCTGATGTTTTATTATATGTATGCCTACGTTGTGAAGGTTATTTTGTACTATAGTACGGTATGATACATCGTTATAGCATATCATTAGCAGCCGTGAGATATGTGTAAGAGCAATTGCGTTTTAGGTTTCCGTATTATAAAACGGGACCCTATTGCTTTCTGAATCGGTGTTAAATGGTAAAACTATGTTATGACGATTCAGTGCTTCTAGAAGAAGTCGAACTGAATAAATAAATGTTTAAGTTCGAGACTTCGTTGCCTGTACGTCTGTTGTTAGACAGTTTAATTTTTTAGAGATGATGTATTTCTGCGGCTGCTTCATCACTACAAGTCGTTTTTCTGACCCTATGTCCCTTTGTATGCTTAAATCTTTAAAACTACGCAACGGATTTTGACGCGGTTTTTTTAATAGACAGAGTGATTCAAGATGAAGGTTTTAGTGTGTATAATTTATTACGTTTTAGACAAAGCGGGCGAAGCCGCGGGCGATTAACTAGTTAACAATAACAAAAAAACGAGGTTAAGAAGGTTGGCACGGTCATAAATTGGATGGATGACCAATTTTTTTGTTACCCTTCAGCTTATTTGTACGGAACTTTTTGTTGCTAATCTGACTCGCACTTGACCATTTAGTACGAAATGATACATAATTATGGCACATCATTAGCTACCATGAGAAATATGTGTTCGAGCAATTTTTTTGCTCTCTTTTATCGTCTTTTCAAGGACGTTGAAAAAATATTTCTATTAGCCGGATATTTTGTTTAATTATGATTAGGTATCTACATTGTTTGATTATACCAGCTTTAGTAATTATTTTACATTATTTTCTGAGATCCAAGACACAGGCAACAGCCTAGTTTGGATCTCCAGTAATAACTAATAATCTACAGTTCTACACTTTTGGTTATGTTTTATTATTGTCGAATCGTTCCATAAATAAACAGATGAACTAACAAATACTTGTAGAAGTATTTGTTAGTTCATCTGTTACGTAAGTACTTACTTCGGCGATTTCCTACAAAAGTAGTTTTGTAGGAAATCGCCGAAGTAAGTAGCTTTATATACGGTATACCCCAATGAACATACTCGGTTATCTATAACTTTATAAAAAATGCAATATTTTGTAACACAATCGTTCATTTTGCAAAATGTTTGCAATGACATAAAAGTACCTTATTGTTTATAACCGAGACAAGTTGCTCAGCTTTTTTTGTGTGGTGTCTCTAAGTCAGAAGGGCTTCTACATTTTAACGCGGACGCGTGGGTGGTAGCGACATGCGCAAGGGCGTCCCCCCTTGACGCGGATTTCGAACCTCGGCTTGGGCTGTCGCTTGAGTGGAGGAGGCCGGAAGGGCCCTAGTCGGACGGGATTGCACAGCTGTACATATACGAAGGTAATTTTCCAATTTTCTATGTTATTACTTCAATCTATTTGCTTTGTCTTTATTACTCAATAAATATCAGTTAAGTTTGAATTCAAACGAAAATGACATTCTTTCTCACTCTTTTCTTCTCACATGATATTACGGGGTGGCAATGTTGCCACCCTCTCGTACCCATTATTATGCCGGGCAGGTCGCGAAATGCAGGGCTGGCAAATATTGAATTCGCCAATCGTTGGCTTATAAAACAATAGACAGCAAATGTTCATTGATAAAATTATGGAAAACTGTCCGATTTTAAATTTTTGTACATAACTTATCAAATTATTCTTTTTTAACCGACTTCAAAAAAAAGGAGGAGGTTATCAATTCGGCCGGTATGTTTTTTTTTATGTATGTTCACCGATTACTCAGAGGTTTTTGAACCGATTTACGTGATTCTTTTTTTGTTCGATGCGGGATGGTGTCGAATTGGTCCCATAAAAATTTTATTCGGATAGGCCCAGTAGTTTTTATTTTATGAGCATTTTTGTCTGTATTTGTAAATGTTGCAAGTGCAAGTTTGAAGTCGGTTGTTTTTAACGCAGTTATCACTTGTATAAATACCAAAAAAATTTTACACTGTACAAGTAAATAGGATTAATTTAATCTTTCCAAGTAAATACTTGTTAGAGGCAGGTCACAGGATATCTTAGAACTTTAATTTACTTAGCACCTGCGCGTGCGCACCTGTAAGTACTATCGCCGTTAAAACATTGAATTAAATACATACCTACTAAAATATTAACTTAACCAAAATTAAATAAAGAATTACCGATTAACTCAAACAAAATCAATGTAGGTAAATATGTGAAAATAGCACTGATAAAAATTGTATACTACATATTTGTTTTTGTAGCACACAAAACAAGTTCGTCAATAACAAAATATGCTAATACAAAAACTTGATGGTACATATTTATATATCTGATGTGTTATTCATATATATTACCTGTATTACTGTAAAGTTTCATCCAAATATGGTCAGTAGTTTTTGCGAAAAAGGGTCAATACATCCTCAGTACAACTTTCGTATTTATAATATTAGTAGGATAAACTTACCGTGATCAAAGCACTGGGCGCTTTCGGCACCACATCAGGCACCACGGCGTTCGCCTCGAAGCTCTTCGCTACAGTCGACATCGCTCTTGCAAACACCCTAAAATTGACCATAGTGCTGTCTGCTATTAACAAAAGAATCGCAAATCTCAATGTTCGTCCCATATTGACAACATGCACGCACGGCAGACGGCGGACGAATGAGTGGAATGAAGCGAGATGGCGCTATTTATGCGAGCTTAACTTTTTTTTGGTGAGTGGCCAATGCAAAATTGTATTTGTCATTGGAGTTGATATGAAAGAAATTTACTCTGTTTGATATTATATCAATATTTTGCATAATAAAGATAAAAGAATAATAGGATGACATTGAAAACTAATTGGAATAATAGGAACTGTATGGGTTGTGTAAACGGTCCAACAGAAAATGCATGTTGGTATAGTACCTATCTTCATTTGAAAAAGCTCAGATTTTGAAAGAAGAAGAAGAAAGACTAATTTATTTTACAAAAGGCCTATTTTGATTAATTTAAACCAAAATAAGACATTGGCTACTTTACGTTTACCTACTGCATAATAATTGAGTTTCAAAATTAATTTAGTGTTTATTTTTAAAAGAGTTAAATAAATATTTTTGCCTCTAAAGATATTCTGCAGTTAGCGGCAAAATATTTAAAAGGTGGATCATTCCACATTAATATAGATTGTTTAAACCTTATTATTATTATAACAAAAAATGTGACTAATTTTGGATATTATATTATCTTGGATTTACTGGCTTTAACTTTAAATAATAAATAAACGTTATAAATTATTATGATAACTTACATTTAAAATAAAATAGGTACTTATAATTGTTAATGAATTAAATGAGCATTTTATCATATAAATTAATTGTTAAGACATTATTCACATTATCATAAAAACACTAGTTTCACTAATAGACAAATAAACAATATAAATTAAGGTAATAGAAGTCTCATATAAAATTAATGTTTTAACCCATTGACCACCGAGCGGCCCAATGAGACCATGACACAATAGATTTTCTATTGTCTGTGATTCCGGGGGCTGAGGTATTAACTGACATGCTATTAGAAACAAAGCAACACCACTTAATTATAAGTGTTGCAGTATTCTTAGAAGTTAGTATTGAAAAATATAAAAATTTCACATTTTCAAATACCTACAATAATTTAATTAAAACAGTGGACTAACAGTAAAAAAAAAAACATTATGTGAAAATATAGTCATGTGATTTTTAAGCAGATAATAATATGTCTAATATAAATAAAAATTAAATGTTATTTTGTGTAGCTAACAAATATTACCCACATTGACATTATGATTATGCTCATAAATGTTAAAAAAATTCTATCTACCTACACATGGAATAGGAATATTTTTCTAGAAAAATCTAATTTGAAAGTGAACGAAGTCTGTATGTATAAAATATCAAACGAATAATACATAAGTAACAATAATTGGTACATTATTGAAGGTGCAATAACACTTATCTGAATATGCTAGGCACCTAAATATCATTTCAAATGCGACTCTGGAATGCTATCGAACAAATAGATAACGATAGTAGTTGCTATTTTTGTTAAGAATTAAAAGATTTTACGCAAACTGCAAGTATTCAGTAAATATTTGTAAAAGATGATAACAATGAATCAGACACACACAAGCATGAAAGGTATATAAAAAATAATTCAATTTACCTATAATCTGCTATCACTGGCGTAGAAATACATGCAATTTGCAAAAGTGCAAGCTGGATTCAGTGGCTGGATTGTAAAAAAAACTTGCCGAATGCCGGTTCCAACTTCCAATCCAAGAGCGGCGAGTTGATTGACATTGACACTTGACAGATTGATAACAGATAATTAATATAGAATGAGAGAAAATAAATATAAAAAAAGGAAATTTATGGAGAAATTATAAATTGAATACATAAAGTACATAAAGAGCTCTTTAGCTCTTTATTGATTCATCTTAGTATCATCTTTGGTAAAGACCAAATAAGCCTGATGAATCAATAAGCAAATAATTCAAGAGTTAAGTCTATTTTTAATGAAATAATTTATTTAAAACATTATATTGGCTATGGCTATGACAATGATGCCATGTTTATAAAATTGTCAACTGTCAAAACTACAGCATAATTTCTAATCTACTTTTGTCAGCTGTTCTATCAGAGCAATAATTTTGGTTTATTTTTAAAGCGTTTAATTTATTTCGAAATTATTGAATCCAAAACTGAACACGTTTATCTATGAAACAAGTGAGATTCGGGTAATATTCGCGTACCATTAGTAAAATTGAAGAAATGTAATTTCCCATTTGTTTTCTTTATTATACCTAACAAATATGTCGCCTCGTAAACAACCAAGTAGTTTATTAAGATTGTGTATTAAAAGTTCTCTTAGTTTGATAAATGAATGTTGTTATATTATTGAGAAAAATAATCCAGATATAGACTGTAGGGAATGTGAAAGGCAGGTGTGCGCGTTAAAAGGATATCTCATGGCTTTGTTACCAGCAAGGTTTGTAGATATTTTAATATTGTAAATAATAAATTACATTTAGCATTATTCCTTGTGAATTAACCCTTTTTTCATTTCATTTTTCAATATTGTTGAATATATTAATAAAAACAACAAATAATTAATATTGAAAGTTAGAAAGTTTCACAGTTGACAGAAAAATTAAAAGCATTTACTACCATAGTTTAGAATTTAGTTTACCTTTTTGATGTTGTAGTAAGTTCCTGAATAATTAATGCCTCAGCCCCCGGAATCACAGACAATAGAAAATTTATTGTGTTGTGGTCTCATTGGGCCGCTCGGTGGTCAATGGGTTAACAAGCTGACCCATTTAATATTTTGCAAAACTTTTAATTAATGCTCTACTCTTATTGCTCAATATTATAGCATAATAATATAGTCTTCCTTCATAAAGGGATTATATTCCACTAGTTTTCCGCCCGCGGCTTCTCCCGCTGTGTCTAAAACATAATAGATTATGTACTAAAATCTTCCTCGAGAACAACTCTATCTATTAAAACAAACAGCATCTAAATCCATTGCGTAGTTTGAAAGATTTAATCATACATAGGGACAGACAAAGCGACTTTGTTTTATACTTTGTAGTGATTCAACACAAAGCATTGTGCAATGCATAGCTGAAATTGGCTTGAGCATGCATCTAATTTATCAAATTTCTTAGGAATAATTGGTCAATGTGTAAAACTATCTGGGATATGGCACAGTCTCCTAGTTGTCCAACAAAATGTCAGGCAAAATCTAACAAAGTTACTTATATTATACACAGGGTTTACTTGCTTTTCATTTTAATTTTTAGTTTGATAATGGTTTTATGGCATTTAAAATGCCTATAAATACCAATTTGAAAATTTTAAAAGAATGGACAAAATGAACATGAGATGGGATTCAAATGTAAATATTTTCATTCCAAATTTCTAAACTTTATAATATTAAGTATGCATTTTTAAAACTTTACATTTGTTTCAGGTTATTTGATGTCCTCTGTCTAGAGAGAGCCTGCTGCCGGTATCGCGGTGATCCTCGCATTCAGCTAAATGTTCTCATCCATCCCAAAATGTCCATCTTCCGCAAATGCGACGTCGACAATGGCATTCCCCAACATTTCTGGATCCGTACCATCCCATGGTTCAGTCGTTTGATCGTCCTCGATTTAAAATTCATCTGCACTGACGAAATACTCGACATAATCGGCTCACAATGCCACCTCCTCGAAGAGCTGAACATCGTCTCTAGGGTCGATATTTGCAAATCTCTCATCAATGCTTCCGTCTGGATTCGTAACGTCTCTGATGCGGGTCTGTGTTGTATTTCCAATTTAAAGAATTTGCGCATATTGGCGATGGATCCACCTCGCAACGAGCGAGCTAGTCGCGTAGGGCGGTGCGTCTCGCAGGCCGGCATCATCATGCTCATCAGTGAGCTCCCCTACCTCGAGGAGTTGCGGATAGAATCCTGCGATATAGGGTCAACGTTGATCGGTACGGATCTAAGCATCGGTCCCCTCAGTTTACGGAAAATCAACTGCCACTTTGCATCGGCGGAAGGCATGCGGAAGCTGGTAAAGATTTGTCCACATTTAAAAGAACTGTCCATCACCCATTTGTCAGCCCATAACAAGGACGCGATTTTAGAAGAGATAGCGTTGAGTGATATTAGGTTACATAAGTTGGATATGTCGTTTTTCTCGTACAGCACTTCTATGCATCGTATGCTCGAGGTGAAGGGGTGTTACTTGACTCATTTCTCCTTGTGGGAGATTGACCATTCACTAACTTTAGACGCTGTTATTAACATTGGGACGTGTTGCCCTAACCTCACATCTCTCTGTCTCATGACCCAATCGAACTATTTCACGATACCCCGCTTTTTCCGGCGACCGACGAACATATTCCGCGAGATCGAGACGTTGACGTTAGGTAACGAGAATTTTAGTATCGAAGAGATACTGGTATTCTTCGCAGAGTGCACGCAGAGTCTACGGAAGTTAACGTTGAAGTATCAGACGAAATTAATTTTAGATAACACATTAATATATATTTTACAGAAGGGTTATTTTAAAAATATGCATAGTTTATGGTTGGACTGTACTTTGGAGGTTTCCAAAGATGTAGTGAAACAAATAATACAGACATGTGAACAGTTGCAAATGTTCACAGTGGATTTTAGTGAAGACATGAGTGATGTTCATAAATACATTGCGGATAATAATTTGGACCTCAAACTAGGCGGCTACTGATATTTTATGTTATGTATGTATTGTTGTATTTTATGTTTAGAAATAAAGACTTTTAAAATTATGATCTTTTCTTATCCTGGCTTTTTATTTTGTGTGGAAGAAAACTAATATGCTAGGTAAAAAAATATTTATTGCAATTATTTTATGCACTTCATTAAAAACTTAGGCTGAAACTAGCAGAATTTATACAAAATAAAGTCAATGAATTCAGATATTAAGTAAAACAATCAGAAGCTTAAAATTAAAATGGAGAAATGTACAAAACGGCATATATATCAACATATTTTTCGTTTTTCTTGTCTATTGAAGTCATTAAACATTGTGCAATACTTTTTACTAAAAAATAACAAAAGTTAACATATTATTGTTAAATAAATACTGCATTTTCATTACAATTTCATTTATAGTCAAACAAATAAGATTCTTAACAGTACCTAAAGCATATCTATATAATTATTTAAAGTTAAATATTATAAGCATGGAAGAATAAGAAGTATATGGATCTGTTTCTGAAAATACTTCTAAACAGGATTGTTCATTTTAGGAATGTCATAGACAATATTTTTAATCTGTATGGAACAGAAACAGTGAAGATAATTTGACTGACAGTCAGAAATGCATGGGTTAGTACAAACTTGGTACAAACTATTATCACAATTATATCATTTTCAGATATAATACAACAAAATATTTTTACTTTGGAATTAACAAATCAGGAAATCATCACTTATGTAACCAATTTATTTACAAATAGTAAAATATTCATATAAAATATTATAAAACAATCTATGGAGCTTTAATTCTAAAAGGTATTCATTAATATAGTTTATCTTCAGAGAACTATAGCTTGACCGCAACCGCTGTACCGAGCTCTATGTGTGCGCGGCGGGGACCGGGTAAGAAAGAGCATGAGTTAAACCGCGTTTCCATCTGCAAGAAAACTTCCGCAAGAAATGTCCGACAGCAGCTTGCAAGTCTAAACCAGCTCTTGCAACATGCTTTAGACTTGCAAGCTGCTGTCGGACATTTCTTGCGGATGTTTTCTTGCAGATGGAAACGCGGCCTTAGAAGTTAGAAAGAAACGGAACGGTCGGTACTCTCCCCCGCCTCGCCGCGCACATACCTATACAGCGGTACAGCCACTGCGGTCAAGCTATAACTTAATTATAATTTAACTAAATATTTTCACTATAATAATATTGTTCATCATGATTCTCAAATAAATAAAGACCATTTTTAAGTGTGGCAATATTATCTTAAATAAAAAGACCTTACGTACATTTTGACAAAAAAGATCCCTATTCTGCTTAAAGTGCTAATTAAATATAAGTAATAATAAAATTTTAGGCCTTACTTGTAGGTAATATACTAATATACATCTACTGGATGCTTTGGGCATTAAAATTACATTACAATTTTAATATTTTCACACATTTCAATTTTTATAAACACATTTATTATTATAATTGTCTGGTGTATGTATGTATTTGTTTTATATCTAAACCATACTTAGTTGCTACAAAAACATTTTTCACCGTTTATTATATATAATTACATGTTCATTATATGATTTTAAATACTACCTTACATTTATTTGTAACATATGAACATTGTCTATGGTTATATTATGTAGACAATAACTTGCACACTATGGGTAAAGAATTTCATCATTACAATCCTTTTGTCATGTCCTTTAATAATAATCAATTCCCATTTGTATAGTTTAACTACTTTAAACACTGTTTCTATAATTCTTTGTTGTTGTCACTTACGTTGTTAGGATAATAGTGTACCTTGTTAATGGCGTACTTTATTTTTAATTACTCTTTATTTTATTTTAAGCTGTAAGGTACCTTTTATATACCTTTTTTAAATTAAATAAAATGAATAAATCCATATTTATTATGTACATATAAGTTTAACAGCCAGTTTCACCACTACAGGATTACTTTGCGCTTTCTAACTTATCCGTTATGACCATGTACAATAAAATTGAGAAAAGTGGTAGGTATATAGGAGGCTATCATGCAAGTCCCAATACTGGATTCAGTTAAAATTATTATTTATTAATAATTGCCATTAATGGAAGTTATTATTAGTGATAAAATTTACAACATTTGCATGTAGACTTGCAATTATTCCATAGCGATCTATCAATATTTGCTATGTTCTATTATATAAAAATTCTATAAGAAGCACTTTCGGTTCCGGTAATGGCGTCGTAAACAAGTCAGATAACGAGCTCCGTGAAAATAATTAAAATAACTGTGTAAAAGGCATTGTTCAGTGTATTCCAAGCATAAATCAGTTGATTCAAGTGTCGAACTTCATTAAGTGCAAATAAATTCAGTGCGGAATACGCGTATTTTAATAAAAAAAAGTGTACTACAAATAGCATGAACTTAACCTAAAAACCGATTGACATTTGAAATTTATCGAAGTAACTTTTCAACGTAATTAGAGTACCAACGCAAGATATTGAAAAAAAATAGAAACGGCCAACAACGAAACAACTGACACAGCATAAAATTCGTTGTTTTCAAACCGTGGGCTAGCATTGTATAATTGAAATAAAATTTTATCCGCCGCCATTATGAGTTCTCAAATGTCAGGCGAGATGTTGTTACTTCTGGAAAAAATGAAGGAAGAGCTCACCAAACAAACAATTCAAATAACAGAAAACGTTCTTAAAATGGTAGATGAAAAAATACAGCCGATAATTGCGGAAAATGTAAGACTTTCGCGGGAAGTTGAAACACTGAACAAGAAGATACAATCATTAGATTTAAACGCTAGGAAAAATAACATCATTCTACATGGAATCGCCGAACCTAGCACAGAGAGATACGAAGATTTAAACGCTCTGGTAATTAAAACAATCACGGACTTGGAGGTACCTCTCGAAAACAGTGAAATTAACAAAGTGCAACGCCTGGGTAAAATAAAGGAAAATGGAAAAATAAGACCGATCTTGCTAACACTAACGACTATGCAGAAAAAAATCCAGATCCTAAGAAATAAGAAGAAAATGAAAGAACACACTTATATTACAAATGACTATTCTAAGGAAACCATAGAGAAACGCAAAGCACAAGCCAATATTTTTCGTGACAATGAAAAAAGGAAAAGAACGCCGGAGACACCAAGCCCCAAGGAAACAACCAACAACACTAGCAAGAAAATCCAGCGGACAGATGCTTTTCAACGCATGCGTGAGAGAGCCTACTCTATGTCTGAAAAGAATACCTACCTCAAATACTAACCGGAATCAGAACAACATACCAACATATATACAACATCAACAGAAACAAAAAACACTTGCATTCCCCAACCCGGTTGGTCCCCGTGGGGAATTAGACCGAAACCCTCCAATACAAAATCAACAACACCAAAACGAAGCAAATAACATCAAAAGCACTCTACCCAATCAAAAATACAAAATGGAGATTCCAGCAACTAAATGCACAAGAATATGCATTGCTACTCTCAATGTGTTGACACTAAGATCAGAAGAAAACCTATCAGAACTATCATTAGCACTAAAAAACACAAACTGGGATATTCTCGGGATGAGTGAAGTGAGAAGAATAGGAGAACACATTGTCGCACATCCAGATTTCTTGCTATATCATATAGGAGAGACCCCAGGACAATATGGTGTGGGATTTTTAGTAAAGAAATATCTAACAAAGCACATAAAAGGTTTTTATGGTGTATCAGAGCGCATAGCATTATTGAATCTAGAACTGCCAGACTACAAGGACCCATGGACAATTATTCAAGTATACTCACCCACAGAACAAGCAGATATTGAAAAAATTTACCAGTTTTATCACGATTTGAACAAAACTTTACAGACACATGCCCACAAAAATATAATTGTGATGGGTGACTTCAATGGACAAATTGGTGAACGCCAGCAAGAAGAGGACAAGATTATAGGTCCCTACACATACAACTCAAAACCTAGAAGCAGAAACGGAAAAATTCTCTTGGACTTTGCAATGGAAAATAACCTTACCATATTAAATACTGTCTTCAAGAAAAAGAAAAATAGAATGTGGACCTGGCTGTCACCCGATGGCAAATCAAAAAACCAAATCGACTTTATAATGACTAATAAACAAAAATTTTTCTTGGACATAAATGTCATCAACAACCTCAACTTCAACACTAATCACCGTATGGTCAGGGCTGAACTGAATTCATCTCAACCAAAGAATTCCAGACCAAGAACAAGCCCAGGGATTCTAAAAATCAATAAAAATAATATAGGAGAAATAGCCAACTCACTCAACTCGAAACTTAAGGAATACAGTATAGAAACAAAAGGCGCTGAAATGCAAGAGAAATACACTTGGCTAGAAAGAGCAATAACCACTAGTACCATAGAACTTAGAAACAAGAAAGATTCCCCTGATAAGTGGATGTCCAACAAAACTGTCAACCTCCTTGGACAAAGAGCAGACCTAATAAATGCAAAAAGCACAGAAAAAAACAGGAAAGAAATTGCCCGAGTTAGTAAAGAAATAAAAGAGAATATAAGGAAAGACAGGAGGCAACGTCGAATGGAAACAATAGAGAGACATATTAGACGCACAGGAGGAATAAAAAAGGCATACAAAGAATTAACTAATAAGAAGGAATGGATTGTAAAGATGGAGGAAAACAGTGGAGCGAGAAAGTTTGATAGACACGAAATCCTTAAGATTGCTACTGATTATTACACAGAACTGTACAAATATAAAACAAATGAAAGAGAAATTGAACTCCCAGATAACGAATTGATACCTTACATCATGTTGGAAGAGACTGAAAAAGCTATTGACACACAAAAACTTGATAAAGCTCCAGGGCCAGATGGCATAACAAATGAAATACTAAAGTTGACCAAAGCAATCATGACACCAATTTTAACCGATATTTTCAACAATGTAATAAACACTGAAATGATCCCAAAACAATGGACTGAATCCACCATTATCCTTATATTCAAAAAAGGAAATCATTGCGACATAAGAAACTACCGTCCCATCAGCCTAATGTCTAACATTTACAAGATCTTTGCAAAGGTTATTTTGGGAAGAATAAGTAGGAAACTAGATGAGCAACAACCAATAGAACAGGCAGGTTTCCGCAAAGACTTCTCGGTACTAGACCACATCCATACTGTAAGACAAATCATAGGAAAATACACTGAATATCAGCTTACATACTACATAGCTTTCATAGACTACAGCAAAGCATTTGATTCTCTGATACACTCAAAAATCTGGGAAGCATTAAAGGAGCTAGGAATAGAGCACAACTATATTAGAATTATCAGAAACATATACAAAGACAGTTCGGCTTGCATACAACTAGAAAAGGAAGGAAATAGGTTTCAAATACAAAAAGGTGTGAGACAGGGCGATCCCCTCTCACCAACACTCTTCCTGGCAGTACTGGAAATGATCTTCAGGAATATGAAATGGATAGACATGGGCATAATTATAAATGGCCGCACGCTGACGCACCTAAGATTCGCGGATGATATTGTATTATTTGCAAAAACACCAGAGGACTTAAGCAAGATGATAAATGACCTAGCATCTGAAAGTGCGAAGGCGGGATTAAAGCTAAATCCGGACAAAACCAAAATTATGACCAATGGCAAAAAATACCCGGTAGCACTGGAACAAAAACAAATATCATACGTTGAAGATTACATCTACCTCGGCCAACTAATATCCCCAGAGGACAACGAAAGCAAGGAAGTTGATCGAAGAGTTGTGAATGGCTGGAAAAAGTATTGGTCTCTTAAAGAAGTAATGAAAGACAATAACCTACACATTTCAACTAAAGCTAAACTATTCAACACATGCATCCTACCTGTGCTGACGTATGGAAGTGAAACGTGGGCTCTACCAAAAAACATAACAAATAAACTCCGCATCTGTCAAAATTCCATGGAAAGAAGCATGACTGGCATCAAAAGAAAAGACAAAATAAAGCAAAGCAGCATCAGATACAAGACTAAGGTCCAGGATATAACACTGAAGATAAGAAGGCAAAAGTGGAAATGGGCGGGGCACATGATCAGGGGTAAAGAAAAATGGAGCAAAATAACTACACAGTGGTACCCAAGAGAAGGAAAGAGAAAGAGAGGTAGACCACAAAAAAGATGGGACGATGACATCAAACAGGTAGCGGGCACAACTTGGGGTAGAGTGGCCATAGAAAGGCCCGAATGGAAGAGATTGGAGGAGGCCTTTGCCAACTGGCAAACGGACACGCAGAGATGGATCAAACCTACCATATATAATACATACATGAGTCTGATCAAAGGCTAATAATAATAAATAAGTTTAACAGCCAGTTTCACCACTACAGGATTACTTTGCGCTTTCTAACTTATCCGTTATGACCATGTACAATAAAATTGAGAAAAGTGGTAGGTATATAGGAGGCTATCATGCAAGTCCCAATACTGGATTCAGTTAAAATTATTATTTATTAATAATTGCCATTAATGGAAGTTATTATTAGTGATAAAATTTACAACATTTGCATGTAGACTTGCAATTATTCCATAGCGATCTATCAATATTTGCTATGTTCTATTATATAAAAATTCTATAAGAAGCACTTTTTTATTAATTGCTAGTCTGTTAACTAATCTATGGCATAAGTTTTAAAATATTGCAAGCACTGTGTCTGATGTAGTCTAGTATTCAATTTATTCACTAAGTTACTATGTATTTGCCAACGTCTTTCACTATGTTCCATTAGGAAATTGTTCTGCACTATCACTTATCATATTTCATTAATTTATCATTGTTCTTGCTAGTGTTTCGCACAAGCTCTCGAGATCTTTTAAATGTGTCTCACAAAATTCAATAAAGCATCACTAAAATTGAGTCAAATGTTTTCATAGCACTTCTCTTTCCAAACATCACCCACAAGCTCACGCTATTTCCTGAGCTCAATATTATTTTGAAATTGCAGGTTGTAGTTTTCTCATAAGCAATTATCACATTAGCTTTAGTTCAATGTAATAAGCAATTCGCACCTCAATAACTGTAGTTGTAAGCACTTTCTACTACTGTTGTGCTAAACAATGCACATTCACACTATAGATATGCTGGGGTCCTTTACTTGGCAATGAGTTAGCCAAGTGTTGTACACACATTATTGACTAAGCACTATGCTGTCACTTGTCTCTACACTGTCCTCGCCCAAAAGCTCGCGGTACCGCCTGAACTTGCCGTGTCAGGTGGCCAACGGGTCTGTGAGGTCGATTGTATGCTAGTCCTTCACTTGGCAATGTGTTAGCCAAGTTTTTTACACACGCACTATAGCCGAGTCACTATTCACTGAGCACTATGCTGTCACTTGTCTCTACACTGTCCTCGCCCACAAGCTCGCGGTACCGCCTGAACTTGCCGTGTCAGGTGGCCAGCGGGTCTGTGAGGTCGATCGTATGCTAGGGCTCCTTAACTTCGGGCAATATCTCCTTGTCGTTGTCTTTTTCATCGTCATAAAACTCGTTTTTGGGCTCCACCATTTTGTCCGCTTCCTCTTGGCTGATGCGGATGTCGGGATCTGGTTCTTCTTTCATTCGCTCTTCTTCAGGGAAGAAGTCACCTGTAGTTTGAAAAATAAATGTCAAAAGAATTTTATGTTTCATGAGTTATAAATGATATTTAAAAATTGTTCCAATTAAAAATAATTTACCTGGAATATGCGTCATTTGGACGGCGGGCGAGTGCTGACACATCTTGAGATTATCATACACATACTTTGTGATTGCTTCCAAATATTGCTTGCTGTTTGCATTTGTTGAATTTCTGTAAAAACAATCATTTACATTAAAATAAGTAAATATTGGATAAAAATTTGATTAACATTCAATTTGGACTTGTTTCAAAAGTAACAGACATAAACTTGAAATAGGAAAAAATTACTTATATAGCGACTAACTGTGAATCATCTAGCAATAGACTGAATTCAACTATCCGACAGAAATTAATGTACGACTTACTCACTAAATAACTAACATTTAATCACTTAGCCACTTACTTAACTCACTGTGTGAAAAATATAACTTACCCAGTGACTTCAGGATGCAACTGAAAATCTGGAGCAAAGAACTCCAAATATTCAGTATACGGTAACTCATTGGAGATATCCTCATCCGTTAATAGTGACGTTTCGTATGTCCAACATCGCGCTACGTTACGTAATGTGTAGCTGTGAAATTAATAGGAATAGTTTAAGGTGATTGCTACGATCTGTTCCCAGCCAATGTCCCGCTAGATGGCGCTGAATTCTACATTTCTAGTTTATTTGAGTTTTTGCGTAATTGGAAAAGATTAAGGTCGTAGGAATAGTCATGGCGATTACTGAATATTATATTTTATTTAAATATGTCATATCATTGCCTTAAAATCCACCCAATTCGGTAAAACCATGCGTTTTAACATCTGTCATTGCATACAGGGTCGTTTACACACACAGACGTATACAAAAATGATAAAGATTGAACTCTAGATGGCGTGAATGTAAAACAAGTTTGGCGTGTATGTATTTGAGTAGTTAGTAGCATATTATATTCTGAATTTCTGATCCATGCCTATTCACTCAAAACTACCTAATAACACTAATGATTTGTAACAGTAAATTATTTCAATAGGTAGGTATTTGAACATTTCCCAACAAGACGTAAGAATAATTATTCGTAGGTATACAAGATACCTACAATAACAAATCTAATACACTATTTATTATTTTATTATTTACTAGCGGTCCGCCCCGGCTTCGCCCGTGGTACATGTTTACGTTTTCTCTCCATAAGAAGTAAGAACCATCCTCGTACTTCAAGGAATATAATAAAAAAAGAATTATCGAAATCGGTTCAGCCGTTCTCGAGTTATGCGCTTACCAACACATTTTGCGATTCATTTTTATATTAGACTAGCGGTCCGCCCCGGCTTCGCCCGTGGTACATGTTTACGTTTTCTCTACATAAGAACCATCCTCGTACTTCAAGGAATATAATAAAAAAAGAATTATCGAAATCGGTTCAGCCGTTCTCGAGTTATGCGCTTACCAACACATTTTGCGATTCATTTATATATATATAAGATTATGTGAAAATAACCAGGAAGGTGAAAAACATATTTACGAAAACATAGTAACATAATATGGCTGTCGCTACAATAATTATATTTCAATTTTATCTTTTTATACCTAGTAGAACTGGCCGACGAATAAAAAAAATCGTATTAGAATACAATATATTACGGAACAAAAAAAGGATTGTAACTGAATTAGGTAGGTATGTTTGTTTCTGGGCGCACCGTTTTCGACGACGCGACGCGACGCGCGACGTAAGCGTATAGGTATAGGTACCTACTTTGCTAAAACAAACTAATAAAATTGTGTGTCTGTCTGAAAATTCGGAAAAGCATATTTTGCAAGTTTGTGATTACTTTGATAGTTTACCGATTTATAATAATTGTAATTGTAATTGTATAATATATAATTTGCAATGTGGTGAAATTTCATAAAAATCACGGGCCAATTTTTTGTTTTGAATCCCACCGAAAATATAATTGCGTTATTAGAATAATTAATTACTATACCTACCCACGATCAATTATTACAATATAGTCTCAAATGCATACTAGAGAAATATTGCAATTTGATTCAATTAAAATGCATAGCATACAAAAATAAATTCACAACACAAGAAATTCCGCGCGCAAATCATAGCGCGTGTCAATGAAATCAAGAATGTTTTATATCAAGCCGACGCGGACGAGCGACGACGCGACGCCGAACAAAAGTACCTACGACGGACGACCACGCTTCGAGTTGCCAAACACACAGCCAAACAACAATAATGAGTAATAAATTGTTTACAAAAAAAACAAGTTTTCCATTTTTCTGTATGAGTAGACAGAACTTCAAAACGCCACCTGCTACGGTTTATATTATGAACGATGGTTATAAAAATAAAAGTTATATTTGTTGGTGTAAACTATTTTATTGATCAATAATTTTGGAATTTAAAACTGTCAACATTGATTACAATAAAACGCAGTTTTATTTTATTACACTATTGTTTTTTTATCAAAACATGTATTTGAAGTACCATATAATATTATGCTGATCCAAGCATTTTCACTCAAAACTAATATCACTAATGATTTGTAAAAGTAAATTATTTCAATATACATTTCATAACCAACAAGTAAGAATAATTATTATTATTCCTACCTACAACAACAAACCTAAAACACTATTTACTATGGGAAAATAACCAGGAAGGTGAAAAACATTATATTATTATTTACGATTTCGACGCACTCGACTTTTAGTAAAATATAGTAGGTAAACATAATATTATGGTTTTGATTTTTGCTACTAGTATAAGAAAACTGCGTGTTCAAACTACTTGTTTGTCTGTCTGAAAATTCGGAAGTACTTTGGTAGTTTACCGATTTATAATAATATTGTATATATCGTTGTTTAAAAAATATTCAAACACAATAAAATATGATATATACTGATTTATCACTGGTTTCAGTGATGAACTGATGAGTCAATGTTAGCCACTATACTTTCGTCATACGTGTGTATGATTGATGTGATTTGCAACGTGGTGATATTTCAGAAAAATCACGGGTCAAATTGTCCCACCGAAAATATAACTGCGTTATAAGAATAACTATACCTACGATAAATTATACATAATACAATATAGTCTCAAATGCATACTAGTGAAATATTTTATTTAAATCAATAAAATAAAAAAAAAATAAAAAATAATAATAATACAAAAATAAATTCACAACACAAGAAAATCCGCGCGCAAATCATAGCGCGTGACAATGAAATCAAGAACTTTCGAGCCGACGCGACGCGGACGACGAAGGAGCCTAACAAAAGTACCTACAATCATAGGCGGCTCGTGACAAAATTGTATGGCCGTGTTCACTTGAAATAAAACAACGAAAATAGGTACCTACAATAGCGTTAGCAGTACAAAAAAAATGAGCACCACATTATAAATGTATATTTAATATTTATACACTAAAAATTATAGAGTATTTCAAAACGAATTCAATTATTATTTAGCAATAATTAGAAAATCCCCGAATTTGCATTCGTGATCGTATTCATAGTGTTTGTCTACACTAATATTATAAAGAGGAAAACTTTGTTTGTTTGTTTGATTGTAATGAATAGGCTCATAAACTACTGGACATTTTACCAATGTTTGCAAGTTTGTGATTACTTTGATAGTTTACCGATTTATAATAATTGTATACTTATATCATTGTTTAAAAATATTCAAACACAATATGATATAGGTACTGATTTATCACTGGTTTCAGTGATGAACTGATGAGTCAATGTTAGCCACAATACTAATCACTTTCGTCATACATGTGTATGAACTATGATTGATGTGATTTGCAATGTGGTGAAATTTCATAAAAATCACGGGCCAATTTTTTGTTTTGAATCCCACCGAAAATACATATATATTACTAATTGCGTTATTAGAATAATTAATTACTATACCCACGATCAATTATTACAATTTACAATATAGTCTCAAATGCATACTAGAGAAACATTGCAATTTGAATCAATTAAAATGCTTAACATACAAAAATAAATTCACAACACAAGAAATTCCGCGCGCAAATCATAGCGCGTGTCAATGAAATCAAGAATGTAATTTATATCAAGCCGACGACGACGCCGAACTAAAGTACCTACAGTACCATTTACCTTCAGTGTACAATACAGTTTACAGACCTACGACGGACGAACAATAATGAGTAATAAATTGTTTACAAAAAAAAACATAGTTTCTAAGGTCATTAGTTTTATTTTATTGTTATTTTCTTTGAACGATTGGAAATGAAATTACTCAATTTTTACACAGAACTTTGATTTATTAGAATTATGCTCATTATGTATATAAGCGTATAAGATAACGAACGCGAATGCACGACATCTAGCGCGTCTTATGTCTAAACATCGCCTTTCGTTTAGACATTGACGCGCTAGATCTGTAATAAGTATATAGTCTATGCGCTAGATGTCGTGCTTTATGTCGTGTTTCGCTTGGCAAAAGTCACGCACACTACTGTAGAAGTGTCAAATTTTTCCGGTATTTTACTGTTGTTTTTCTAAGTAAATATTGTAAATTATTGATTAAAAAGGTCGAACGCGCACACATTTCATTATAGAGAAGTGATAAAATGATTAGTTTTAAAGAAATAGTGACTGTGTTAAGTGTTTAGAGGTAATCAAAAATGTATGGAGGGACGGTCGGAACATCCACCTTAATATGAGCAATGAACAAGTATAAGGAAAAACCTCATAATATAGGAAAAAACAAAAACAAAATATACTCAATAATGAAACAAGTAGGATATTAAAATATGTAAAAATTAATAATATTTGCTTGATTGATAAAATTTATGTGCATATGTGATTTTGAAGATATGACGGGGTAGATGATAAGCAGACATTCTCATCTTATGAAGGAACTATTATAAAATTTTTTTTTTTTTTTTTTACGTATTTGTAGTAATAATTAATTGAAGATTCTAATCACTGACCAGCTAGACACACACACAACTTAATTATCATATACCTATAAAAAATAATTTATGAAATTAAATAAAAAAAATATTACTTACCCCCCACCGCCAACCACGAGCGTAGGCAGATTAAGATTCTTCACAAACTTTACACAGTCCCCGTGGCCTCTAGTGGATAAAGAGAAGCAACCAAGCCTGTCGCCGGCGAGGGAATCCGCCCCGCACTGTAGCACGATGGCCGCGGGACGGTAGAACTCCATCACGTTGGATATTACGGGTTTGAATACCTGTAATAGATAATAATTTTAGTTTTTTAAACAAATAAATAAATTGTTTATTTGCAAGTAAACATGGTGTAATAAAGGTGTTAAAATACATTATTACAGCTATTTAGCCGTCATTCAACGACATGCAAATTACTTAAATACATTATACATTTTGTGTCACTTATAATATCTCTCTTAATTTTATTTTATTATAATCAATTAATTGTACTTTGTAGTTTTAAATATTTTTTTGCCTGTTGGCACATGAACAAATGATTTCTTTATTTCTGTCTTAAGATGTAAGATGACGTAGATTTATATTGGTATATTCCTATAATATAAATAACCTAGATTCAATAATACTGTAGAATTATTATAGCAAAAAAATGTTAAATCATTCTTGAATTTTTCATTTTGTTAAAAAATACAATTCGTTCCTCATAATAAAGAGCATTAAAATTATATCCTAGTATGGTTTTTATTACACAACTTTTTACGCCAATAGTGATCTTTTTGCTCTTTACCTTTTACAGTGGTTGCCTGGAAGAGATCACTACTTAGTGATAAGGCCGCCAAGTTAGTTGTACTCTGTTTTTAGCTGTAAGTAATTCTAAGGTTTCCTATTTTTACAACTAATTAAGTGTTAAGTGTTAAACACTTTTCTCACTAACCTGTACATAACTCAGATCATCGATACCCTCTTTCAATGGCACATTAACCGAAAAGTATCTACCACTCTCTGCTCCCGTTTCATACATATCCCCCGTTCCTGGGAAGAAGTAGTTCCCGTACTTGTGGAAGCTGACCGTCATCACTCTATCTGTGAGATAGAAGGCCTCTTGCACACCGTCACCGTGGTGGACGTCTATATCGATGTATAGCACGCGAGGATGGTACTTGAGTAGCTCTAGTATGGCTATGACTATGTCATTTACATAGCAGAATCCTGCAATGCGAAAACAAATTCATCATTACAACCCTTAAGACTAAGACTGTCGTCAAATATTTTTGTTACCATTTGACTGCTACTAATAAATTACTGACAAAGGCTGTTTGCCATGTACCATTTTAATTTGCTACATTAAAGTACGGAATCTGTACTTATTAACATTTTTAACCCATTGAGCCCCCAGCCCCCAACGGCCCGATCGGTCCACGACACAATAGATTTTCTATTGTGTCTGTGATTCCGGGGGCTGAGTTATTAATAGGTATAATTTTAGCATAACTGAAAAACTTTACATGCTGTAGTAAGTTAAATTTTTAAGTTGGTAGTGGCCCTGCCATATGGGATCAGATCATGCAGTGTGTGAAAAATTGTCCTGAAAATATTTATTTATTTATTTAACATACCTGAAGGTTCAAATTTCTTTGCATGATGCAGTCCACCAGACCAATTAATTGCAATATCGCAAGCATTGTTATTTAGTTTCATTGCTCCTTCCAAAGAGGCTCCCGTATACATTGAACAGAAGTCAAATAGGCCCTCAAATACTGGACAGTCATCACCCACATTATAGTGCAAGAGATCTTTGGAATAACCTGTAAATTAATGAAGATTTGGTTAGACAAACTAACTAAACTGAATATACTTTAGCCATAAATTTATATCTGCCCTGTTAAAGAAGATATTGCATCTGAGAATGTGAGGGTGGAATGAAAGTTATTGTTAAGGCTTGTTTTGGTACAACACTACTGTTTAGCGCTGACAGCCAAAACATGAAACTGTATGAAGCACATGCGCTTATACCTATGCATAATTCTATAATGCTTTAATCAGTGTGACACTAAAACCAGCCTTAGTAATTTAAAATGATTTTTTGTCAATATTTATCCAGTTACTAGCTGTTCCCTGCGGTTTCACCTGCATTGCTTCGCTCCTGTTTGTCTTAGCGTGATGATATTATATAGCCTTCCTCTATAAATGGGCTATCAAACACCGAAATAATTTTTCAAATCGGACCAGTAGTTCCCGAGCGCGTTCAAACAAACAAACAAACGCTTCAGCTTTATAATATTAGTATAGATTGTATTTTTGTGAAGCTCAAAAACTACTTACTCTGAATATTTTGTGGGGTTACATTTTGAAGAAATTCTATATAATCCTCACTGTGGAACCGACACATATCATGTGCGCTGGCTCTATAGGGCCTATATATTTGCATTTTCTTGTGCAAGCCATAGTTGAGCACCAAACTATGTGTTACAGACAGCCGATGGGGTTTCATTGGATGCCCCGGGCCATAGTGAAAGTTACCCACGTCCGGGTTGTAAAAATACGCTACCCTGTGCTGTGTCATAATGGAAATACAAACACGTACTCCTTTAAAATTAAAATAATGCCGAGGACAATCGCAATAACAACCAAACGTTTAGTAAGTTGAATATCTCCTAGCATGCTTGTGTTCGTTTTACGTATACATTTTTAATGATGACACAATTTACTGCAATTATATTTCTTTTATTATTATTCTATTGATATTTATATAATAAAACTTTTATTTATTACGGAACCGCAAAAGAAGCGCACAACATGAACTTGAGCGTTCATAGATGACAGATCACAGAATATTTTTGACAGGGATGTTACAAAAAAATCGATTATTCAAATAATCGATTATTATTTATAAATAATCGATTTTTTAAAACCGTTACGTTTTTCATTTGCTACGTTAAACCGCTGCAAGTCATGAGAAAATTGGCGTTTTTTATCTTAAGACATTTTTTACAGAAATATGACGATTAATCGAAAATACGATGTTTTTGGGATATCGATTATTTCGTATAATTAATCGATTATTTTTTTCAAAGTCACATCCTTTATTTTTGACAGTAGACAGTTTTCGATTAGGACGCATCAATTATCGTTTAGTAATAATTTTATCACTGAAATCTTTTGTATCTTTGTCATTACTTATTTTACCTTTCTTGCTTATCTTGAATAAGATTTATTACCAGTGCAAACTTAGCACCCCATCTATGGAATTTTGGGTCGAAAATGACCTTGATCGTTAGGTCCCCGTTAGGTCCTTTAAGGTCCCACAATTTTTTCGTTAGGTCCCCTTTAGTCTTTTTTTAAATAATTTTTTAAATTTTAGGTATAAAAAAATGCAACTTTAGCACCCCATCCATAGAATTTTGGGTCAAAAATGACCTTAATCGATAGGTCTCCGTTAGGTCCTATAAGGTCCCACAATTGTTTCGTTAGGTCCCCTTTTGTGTTTTTTTAATAATTTTTTTCAATTTTTTTTTTAGAAATCACTAAAATCCTAAGCTAAAATCGCAGAAAAACACAAAAAAAATCACTTTGACAAGCTTAGACACATCAAAAACTCAGGTTTTAATGACAGTTAACTGTCAAGTGTTGCCAAATAAATTTTCGAAATAAAAACCCAGTTTCATCTTTCGAACCAGACGTGACTAGTATAGGTAAATCAGAATCTGATGGCAATTAGGGAAATCAAAATTTTGAGTGTGCAACCCTAGGGAAAATGGACTGAACGATCTTGATACTGGTTATTTTTTATTTTGTCCTCAATATCATTAGTCACATTACATAAGTGGACAATACTGTACTTAATAATGAGATATCCATTTAATATTATGTAGGTACATATACTTACATATACAATTAGACATATTACTTGTATACAGGTATAATTTACACATACCTCTATTTGTATATTCATTACCAGTATGCCATGATAACAAAATAAAAATAAAATAAAACTATGTTTATTGTCGTAAGTATTAACAGATTACCACATTATAAAATTGACTTGGACAGCTTGGACTTGAAGAATAGCCGTATTGGAAACTCCTGTAATAAGTTTTCATAAAATTATATTCTAATCAACAAACAATATTATAGTTACCTACATATAATATTTTTTAATTTAAAGTATCAAAACGGGTAAGTCCAATTTACCAATAAAATCTTCAAAATTGAAAATTGTGATGTGTTTGACCCTTCTTCTTCGAATTTTTTTCTATACACATTATAAACTACACATATTGTTGTGATCGCAGCGGCTTTTTCGACATTTTCGAAGATTTTTAGACAAAATCCTAACAATTAATCATCAACTGCAAAAAAGACAAATAATTTGACAACCAATTTGATAGTTGTCAAATAAGCTGCCACATGAAAATCTTTTATTTCTTAAATATAAATATGCCATCAGATTCGGTAGACCTATATAATATATTTATTTATTAGTTAATTTAATAAATGAAACGATACCAATTTAAATTTCGCACTGTTTATGAATGATGTGCGCATGCCTTAATGCTCTAAGGCGCATGCGCAGGTTTCAATATAACTAGTGGTCCGCCCCGGCTTCGCCCGTGGTAGGTACATATTTAGTATCCTATATCCTTCTCCTGGCTCTAAACTACCTCCCTGCCAATTTTCAGCTAAATCAGTTCAGCCGTTCTTGAGTTATAAGTGGAGTAACTAACACGACTTTCTTTTATATATATATAGATTTTAATAACATAAATAATTTAACAATTTCAATGATGGGCCTCTACGGACCTAACGGTAAAGAATACGATTTTGATAAAATTCGCCAATTTTGCTATGGATGGGGTGCTAAAGTGTAACTTTTTTATACCTAAAATTAAAAAAAAATTATTTAAAAAAAAACTACAGGGGACCTAACGAAAAAATTATGGGGCCTTATAGGACCTAACGGAGACCTATCGATTAAGGTCATTTTTGACCCAAAATTCTATGGATGGGGTGCCAAAGTGCATTTTTTTTATACCTAAAATTTAAAATATTATTAAAAAAAAACTAAAGGGGACCTAACGAAAAAAATGTGGGACCTTAAAGGACCTAACGGGGACCTAACGATCAAGGTCATTTTCGACCCAAAATTCCATAGATGGGGTGCTAAGTTTGCACTGGTAGATTTATTCGGAGTTATTACTTATTTAAAAAAAAATTATGCTATACTTTCATTTAAACTTAGTTTGGGACCCACTGTCGTACATTAATTATTGTAAAACATAAAATGGACAAATAAATTTATTTCATTTCATTTCAAATCACTGTGCAAAATTAAACGGTGTTTTAACAATTTCTCTCTGCGTAACATTTAATTTTTATTGTCTGTGGAGTCCTTCGTAGACTGTACTGTAGGTAGTTATTTTGTAGTTGGGTGGAAATTGGAATGCACCTATTGTAATATAATAATATATAGGAATGCACAAATTCCTCACAACAATGAAAATGAAAAATACAACTTGATGAATTTTTTTTCTGCTAGATTCTGTCCATTTTTTTTTCTTTTACAGGGGGATTTATTTTATAATAACCTCCATATAGAAATTACGAAAACAGTATATTTAACCGTTAAAAATTTATTGCTAGGCAACGCAGTTTGTTAGACTCTTGTTAGACTTTATTATTTTTGAAAATTGCAAGCCAACACAACGCAAATCAACTTTTAATAATTTATATTATTTTAAGACTTTAAATACTTAATTAAAATCATGAAGAAAATTTCGAAAGATTTGGCGCCAATCGCGCTTCCTCATGGACCTCCTGTGGAATCCGTGTCGGAATATTATAAATCGCTAATGGAAAGTGCTCGTATGGTCAAGTAAGTCTTTTTTACGCATTGACTAAGTTAGCTTGTAATATTATTATATCACCATAATAATAAAAAATAATATACCATACAAATAATTCGAGATCCTATGCCAACACTATTTGGTACCTACTTTAACGTTTTATACAGATGAAATACAACATTTTTATGAATAAAAGTCTATTAATAAAAACATAAAAATAAGATTTGTAAGTAGTTTAACTTTCTTACCATTAAAAAATAAACAGATAATAATTTTACTGATTTTCAGTAACGGCAAGTAGGCATTAACCGTATTTACACATTCGTGCGTTTGAAAGAAGCAAGAGAGAAAAAAAGGCCAGGCGAATAACGAATTCGCATTTTATAATTTGTACCTACCACATTTTTACGCTTTTTCACAAATCGTGTTCGTTATTCGCCAAGCTATTCGCACGAATCTGTGTATGCAGTATTCAAAAAAGTATCCATTAGAAATAATTCCCATTTCCCACATCATATTATCCAGAAAGTACCCAGTATGGGATGTCGCCCGTCCGACCCCGCAAGTGCTGATGGAACAGGCGCGAAGGGATCTCATGGAGGCTGACGAGAAGCTGGCACATAAGCGGGAAGAGGAACGGATTAATAGGCAGACCATGAACGCAAAGTGGCAAGATCTGCGTGAGAAGGAAATGCTGCTGAAGGATTCGTTTATTAGCTTTAACAAGGTAAGGTTCGCCCGTATTCTCGTATTTATGTATTTCAGGCAAATTCGATAACCATCTAAATTAGCGCCATCTGTTTTTTAATAGTTTATATCGTAAAATAACCTTATTACTTTAATTCTTCATAGGATATTTAGTGGCGTTTTTTTATGTAAAAAGCAAGCAATTATAGCAAAAAAAAGATAGCGAGCGATTAGGTACCTTTCTTTTAATTTTTCTTAATATAAAGGAAAAATATCAAGAATCTAAAATCTAAATGAATCTATAAATTTATAAATGATGAATCTATCTATAGGTACTCGACATGAAAAAATATAATTATTATCTAGCCCTTTTTCCCTCAAAGAGAACCAAAGTTAAATTTGTTGCGAATTCGAAGATGTTTTAAAAGACAATTCAAAAGTAACTAACACATAAAAGTACAAATTGAAGTTGTAAATTCACGCGGTGTACAACAGTTCATAAGAGAAAACCAAGAAAAGCGCGAACGTGCCCAACGCAAGATGGAGGCAGATCTAGAGATGCTTGAAAGGAAATCCCGCGAAACGGACGCGATGCGGCAACGCGTCGCAGAGATGGAGGAAGTTAGGGGGCTCATGGAGAAACAGGTCGAGGATTATACGGTTTATGAGGTTGGTTCTTGTTTATTAAATTAATTTATATGTCCATATCTAATATATTGTGCTTATCATTTTTACTTGTCATGATTATTTAAGAAAAATTCTGTAAATAGGTACTGAATTTACCGATTCTAATTTCAACTGGCTAGGCTGTATTCTGTAATAACATGACTATGCGGCGTTGCCGCACTTCTCTTGCACAGGTTTGTGAATGAATTATTAAAAACTAGCTTACCGCCCGCGGCTTAGCCCGCTGTCTAAAACCTAATTAAATTATATACTAAAACCTTCCTCTTGAATCACTCTATCTATTAAAAAACCGCATCAAAATCCGTTGCGTAGTTTTAAAGATTTAAGCATACAAAGAGACATAGGGACAGAGAAAGCGACTTTTTTTAAACTATATACCTAGTGATAGTGATGGTGAATGGTAATGAATATTGTTTGAATTTTTAACCGACTTCAAAAAAGGAGGAGGTTCTCAATTCGACTATGTAATTAGTTATACAACACAAGAACACATTTAGTAGGTCAGTAGCTAAATCATCTGGCAGATAATTAATTATAATCATGCAAAAAGTTGAAAATGAGATACTACTTAAAAACGCTCGAGTTAAAATTTAGCAAATTATCCACATGCAAACACTGCTGCAATCGGTGAAGAAAAACATGAATAAAGTAAAAACCTATGCATGTATAAATCAAAATTAGATCTTCCTTGCGTGTACTCGCTTCTAGGCTTTAGCTTATCTATTGACGATTTACGACGATATTAATACTTTGACGAAAGTGTACAGGATTCAATAATAATGTTCGAATGTATGTGATGATTTTGATGAAGGTGAATATTGTTTCAGGATTATTTGATGTCTGTGGTGCACAACTATCCGGAGTTCAAGCAACCTTTGGACGTTCTCAATAGATATGAAGCCTTAGGTAATGCTTTTCGGAATATCTAAAATGCTTTTATTATGTTTAATTCTGTTTTGAAAAGAGTTGAATTCAGTGTATTTCGTGAGATTTCTGTCTTTTTGATTAAAAAAAATAGTTTTTCGGGCTTTTGTGTCCTGCCAGACCGACATTTTATTCTCTACTGAACCGATTCCGGGCGGTAAAAATTGAGCGGTCAAAGTGGTATTGAACAAAAAGGAACCAAGTGATCAGTTTAAACTAATATTATTTATTTAAACAGTTTTATACAATACGATAGGTACAATACAAAAAAGATTTTTTGCAACCAAACAACACAATGATGTTTACACACATTACACTCAAGACGCAATAAAAAATACAAAAAATTACAAAAATACAATACCATATGATAGCATGTGATTCGATTGTTTGACACACAATAATTATATCAGGCTTGCATTGTGGCTGCAAAAAAGGCCCTGGCTCAGCACAATATTGCAGAGGCAAACTCCACAATACTGATAATTCTGCCAGATTCTGATTGCTTCCTGATTCTGTGTTCCCCGACTAGTACAATATGGGGGTCTTCAAGCGTAGAGTGAACGGGTACCTACTAGGGAAGCGCGGACCATCTTAGGCCACATCTTAGCTTTCCATCAAGCAAGATTGTGGTTAAGGACTTCCCTATCTATACTAATATTAGAAAGCTGAAGAGTTTGTTTGTTTGAACGCGCTAATCTCAGGAACCACTGATCCGAATTGAAAAATTATTTCGGTGTTAGATAGCCCATTTATCGAGGAAGGCTATAGACTATATATCATCACGCTACGACCAACAAGAGTGGAGTCACGGGGGTGAAACCGCGGGAAGCAGCTAGTCAAGAATAATAAAAAGATACCCAAGTAACAAAATTCCTAACTTTATAATCAAGCGGCTGCAAAGAACACGTTAGCCGATCGTCAAGAGAGAGACCTGGAGATGCTGGAAAGCGCCCGCCAGGAGATTGCAGCTCTTACTGAAGAGAAGAAGCTATTCATCATGGGGCTGAACAATACGCTCGCGGATTTGAGGGTACATTGTAATATTAATTAGCCTTTATTCATACTAATATTGTAAATTCGAAAGTAACTCTGTCTGTCTGTTACTCAATCACGCCTTAACTACTGAACCTATTTGCATGAAATTTGGTATGGAGATATTTTGATAGGTACCTTTTTTTTTTTTTTTTTTACTTAGGATAGGGAAGCGCTTGACCACAATCTCGCCTGATGGAAAGCTGAGATGCGGTCTAAGATGGTACGCGCTTCCCTAGTAGGTACCGGTTCACTCTTCGCTTGAAGACCCCCATATTGTACTCGTCGGGGAACACAGATTCAGGAAGCGCGTTCCAGTCCCTTGCGGTTCGAATGAAGAATGTAGAATCGAACCGCTTAGTCCGGGTACATGGAACGTCCACCATGTGGCGATGCCTAGAATCTGTGCGCCTCGACGATCGATGGAAGAACGGGGATGGCGGAACAAGTTCGTGAAGTTCCGCAGCGCACTCACCAAAGTGTATCCGGTAAAAAACCGATAAGCTGGCCACTCTGCGACGATGAGCGAGGCTCTGGAGTTTTTTGCCTACTAGCTCATCGTCGTTTATGAGCCTCTTGGCACGCCTCTCTATCGCCTCAAGCGCCTCCAGCTGGTACTTGGCGGAACCGTCCCAGAGGTGAGAGCAGTATTCCATGCACGATCGGACTTGTGCTTGATAAAGGTTGAGCAACTGTCCCGGGCTGAAATACTGTCTCACCTTCGCCAGAATTCCAAGCTTTTTTGAGGCTACTTGGGCTTTGGATTCTATATAGGAACCAAAGTTCAGAGTAGGCGTCAAGGTGATGCCAAGAAGCTCGAGGTGGTTGGTTATCGGCACGGATACACCCTGGAAAGTCGGAGTCAGATGGAATGGACTCCGTTTAGCGGAGAATAGACACGCCTGGGTCTTAGTAGCATTGAACTTGACCAGATTGGCATCGCCCCAGTCGGAGACCGCCTGTAAGGACAAGTTCATGCGATCGACCATCGCCTCCCGTAGAGACTGGATTTGTGCCATACTGGCTCGCGCGCTGGATACATATCTCTCCACAACAGTGCTATCGTCTGCGTACCCATAGATACCGGGTTTCAGCAGATCGTTGATGTGTAGCAAGAAGAGTGTTGCGGAGAGAACTGATCCCTGAGGGACCCCGGCATTGATAGCCATTAGGTCGGACGAGCAGCCATCAACGACTACTCGTAACGACCGGTCTCTCAGAAAATCTGAGATCCAGGCGCAGAAACCGGTAGGCAGACCGTAGGATGGAAGCTTGCCAATTAGGCTATCATGCCAGACCCTATCGAAGGCCTTTGAGATATCAAGGGAGACAGCAAGTGCTTCACCATGATTCTCTATGGCCTCGCTCCAGACGTAGGTGGCGTACGCTAGAAGATCCCCAGTGGACCGGTTTCGGCGGAACCCGTATTGTCGGTCACTGAGAAGGTCGTTCGCTTCTAGGTGTGCCAGGAGCCTACTGTTCAGTACACGTTCCATAGTCTTACAGAGTATGGACGTGACTGAAATTGGCCTATAGTTGGAGGGGTCGGCACGACTGCCTTTTTTGGGCACGGGCTGCACGTTGGCAAGTTTCCAAGATTTCGGTACTATTCCAGTCGTCATCGAGAGGCGAAAGAGGCGTGTCAGAACAGGAGCAAGTTCAGGCGCACAGGTTTTAAGTACTATGGCTGGAATTCCATCAGGGCCACTGGCTTTATTCACGTCAAGATTCCGCAGCGTTTTAAGCACCTCAGTCTGACGGATGCGAATTTCCGGCATATTCACCTCGCATCCAGGTAGACTGGGAGGTTTCGCATTTGCGGGATCAAGACGAGAATTTTCCGCGAAAAGAGAAGCAAAAAGGTTCGCTTTCTCTACGGCGGTGTGAGCCAGCGACCCATCCGGTTTCAGCAGTGGAGGAAGTGAGGGGCGGCAGAAATTCGATTCAACCGTCTTAGCCAGGGACCAAAACGCTTTGCTACCAGAGGGGTAAGAAGCTAGTTTGTTCCCTATACGGCTGACGTGGTCAAATCGAGCTTTCCGTAGAGCCTTTTTGCAGGACTTGGCGGCCCGGTTGAAGGCTTTCTTCTTGTCTGACACGTCCTTGGCCTTGCGGTGTCGAGCATCTATCACCTACCCGAGAAAGGACATTTATGCTACCTTTTATTGCGATATATGTATCTCGGGCGAAGCCGGGGCGGACCACTAGTTCACCATAATTTTTACGTGTCATCGACGTAACGATTCAAGTACCCTCACTTTGATTCACATCAATTGTTATATAGGTAACTTTTTAAAGAATAGAAAAAAATCAATTACGAGGCGGGTCATGGGTGGCTGAGTTGGTTAAGCGTCCGCCACGGATTGGCGTGAATGGACGTGGCGTGCCGGGTTCGAGTCCCGCCTCGTGATCGAATTATTTCTATCCATACTAATATTATAAATGCGAAACTCTGTCTGTTACTCAATCACGCCTTAACTACTGAACCAATTTGCATGAAATTTGGTATAGAGATATTTTGATACCCTAGAAAGGACAAAGGCTACTTTTTACCCCGGGACATAGGATAGGTTTTATCCCGGAAATCCCTCGGGAACGGGAACTATGCGGGTTTTTCTTTGACTGTGCGGGCGATGCCGCGGTTGGAAAGCTAGTTATTTATAAATTTATACGTTATAATTGTTTACTGTACGTCAATTTGTTTACGCAGTGGCGCTACGATCAAGTGCGTAACCGCGTCATAAAATGGGAGTTAGCGCTCAACCGGCTCAAGGACACAGCGGCTCGTAGACATGCGGAACTGTGCCACGTACGAGCTGCTGTATATTCTTTATATGAGAAGATTAGCCGACAAAAGGGATTGCCTTTGGATGCTCCGAAGGAGGATTTTGAACAGCAACTAGTGGTTATAATGAGGGCTTTGTTGGAACTGCGCAGGATTCATAGGATCGCGCAGAGACGGTCGAAGGAAAAGTAAGTATTGATGGGTAGGATGGGAGTGTGTGTTCTTTACAGCTTTAGGTTAATTGTGAAAAGACACGCGGAGCTACTGTATATTCTTTATATGAGAAGATTAGTCGACAGAAAGAATTGCCACTTGATACTCCGAAATAGGATTTTGATCTTCAATTAGTGTTTATAATGAGGGCTTTACTGAAGCTGCGTAGGATTCTTAGGATCGCACAGCGACGGTCGAAGGAAAAGTAAGTGGAATGCTAGGAAATAGGTAGTAAGGGACATTTCCCTGTTTCGAGATATAGGTATATAGGATCATATACGTATATCCTATGTATATATAATATTATGATCCTATGTATCTCGAAACATACCTACATAGGATCGTGCAGCTACAGTCTAAAGAGAAGTAAGTGAGGTAAAGGCACTATGTGCTTCATTATTTTCAGCTTGCGATGTTTTCCCACCAGCGTGGTAAATTTGAGCATCAAGTGGTTTTGGTGGTTTTTGCCTTCACAACTTTAACTATTTCTAAAACGTGTATTCACAAAGTAGCATTTTCGTTGTGAGGGTTGTAGGATTAAAGATAAGAATTATGAAAATCTCTTAACGCATAATATATTATATGGCACCGTAAAAATAGTAGTAGGTATTATATTGGAATAAAAAATACGATAATAAAAAAAAAATATTTTCAGGGACGCAGAATCGATGCAAACCGCATAAGGAACATTACAACAAACGATCAAAAAAAAATTACAGCATGGATTGGGGTGTTCCATTTTTTTTTAAATTGATGTTGTTAAAAATTATGAATATATTTTATACGAATAATCTATCTGACTTTTTCTTTAAAATAAGGGAATAAGGTGTAATAAAATAATTCTAGACAATAAATATTTAGTTACAAAAAGTTAGGTGTTAAAAATTATTTACGTCAAGTAAATTTAGATTCGGATATCGAAGAATTTTTTTTGTCTGCCTGTATGACTGAAAATTGAGGTTAATTACAGAGCTAATAAAATAACAAAAAAAAAACTTGAGCGATGTCAAAGGACATCCGGATGGAAGGAAGTGGTAAGTAAGAGAGAGACAGACAGAGAACCACGCGCACGTCGCACGCCGCACAACTCTAGCAAAAAGTGTCGTGACAACATGGTGACAACTGACAACTTTTCATAAGATTTTTTTTCCGTCTACATCCTTTCACAACGTGCGAAAAGGAACTTCGTTCCAATATAACAATAATAACATTTGTTAAGATTTTGATGTTAAAATTTTTTAAATTAAAACATCATTATCTTAACTTGTATAACTAGTTACTAAGTAGTCTAAAATTGTATAAAAATAAGCTATAGGTAAACCAGAATCTGATGGCAATTAGGGAAATCAAAATTTTGAGTGTGCAACCCTGGGGAAAATGGACTGAACGATCTTGATACTGCTTATTTTTTATTTTGTCCTCAATATCATTAGTCACATTACATAAGTGGACAATACTGTACTTATTTATTTATTCATACTTTATTGTTCTTACAATTTACAAATTGAGACTTAAACTAGGATACATTGTAACAAACGGCGGCCTTATCGCTAAATAGCGATTTCTTCCAGACAACCGGTTGTACTTAATAATGAGATATCCACGTAATATTTTAAAGGTACATAGGTACTTACATGTATAATATACAATTATACATATTACTTTTATACAGGTAATACATATTATTATTTACACATACCTATATTTGTATATTCATTACCAGTATGCCATGTGAAAATATCGATATAATGTTAATGTAGATCATAACTGCTTATAATTTTTTATAAAATAAAATAAAACTATGTTTATTTTCGTAAGTAAGTATTAACTTATACACACATTATAAAATTGACTTGGACAGCTTGGATTTGACGAATAGCCGTATTGGAAACTCCTTTAATAAGTTTTCATAAAATTATATTCTAATCAACAAACAATATTATAGTTACCTAAATATTATAATCTTTTTTAATTTAAAGTATCAAAACGGGTAAGTCCAATTTACCAATAAAATCTTCAAAATTGAAAATTGTGATGTGTTTGACCCTTCTTCATCGAATGTTTTTTTATACACATTATAAACAACACCTCTTGCTTGTGATCGCAGCGGCTTTTTCGACATTTTCGAAGAATTTTTAGGCAAAATCCTAAAAATTATTCATCAACTGCAAAAAAGACAAATAATTTGACAACCATTTTGATAGTTGTCAAATAAGTTGCCACATGAAAATCTTATATTTCTTAAATATAAATATGCCATCAGATTCTGGTAGACCTATATAATCTTTTTATTTATTACTTTTCCGTTTCTAAAGTCAGTTTTTTTAAAAGCAGTTATTTTTATTTACTACTTTTTATAGTCAATTAATTACTGAGTTCATATGGCCACCTTCCGATTCCATCATCAAATCAGCTCTATGTCATGATAATTTTTCATCACTATCCAATTTACATAACTACCAGGAAGTGAATCAAAGTTACTTGCTAGATTTTCAATTAAGTCATCGATATCAGACAAAAATGCTCATAAAATAAAAACTACTAGGCCATAGGGGCCTACCCGAATGAAATTTTTATGGGACCAACTCAAAACCATTCAACATCAAACAAAAAAATAATCACGTAAATCGGTTCAGAAACCTCGGCGTAATCGGTGTACATACAATAACAAAAATATACCGACCGAATTGATAACCTTCTCCTTTTTTTTGAAGACGGTTGAAAAATTCTAAACCGTTTTAAAATTGTCGGAACTAGACGAAAATTAAATACCTAGCATTTCAGATAAAAAGAGCGTGTGTGCCGAGCACACGTGATTCTAACAGGGAAAGAGGTTTTGTTTTTGTAATAACAATATGGAGCACTAATCATATATCAAATAATAATTTATTCTAATAAAAAAGATAAATTTACAGTTAACTACAGTTTAAAACTCTTCTAAATAAAATTTTATGCAAAGCGTAATTCTCGACAACGGCTCGAGTAGATCATTTGGGCAAATATTTGCATAGTTTTAGTTAAGGTGCAAGGAAAGTTCTTCATATTCATCATTAGCTGGTTATTGCCTGTTATTGCGATCATAATAATATGACTTTGCCAGTCAGTTCAATTCGGGGCGTAAACTGTCTGGAAATAGGAAAGAGGTCATAATACGGCCCCAGGTCATAATCAGGTAGGTTCTTATTGGGAGAAAAAACGAAAAATGGGCAATAGATAGAACAACATCTGCCAGGGAAGCATGCATGGTTTTATTAGTAAATATGATAATCATATATATATAAAGCTACACTACCACTCACTCACTGACTGACTGACATCGGGTTTCTCGGAAACTACGGGGAAAGTTGGGGGGATTTCGACGTGATCGTGTAGAGGTGCTCCCAGTGACCACCGGAAAAATATAGCGATCTCGATCATCTTCGAAAACCAAGTGGACCCCTGGAGGTGCGCAAAAACGGTGGTACCTGGAGGGGGGGTGTCTGAACAAAAAATGCTCAGAACTGGTGGCGATTACCAGGGGAGGTGGAAAAATGGGGATTTTCGCGAAAACAAGATGGCCGCCGTACTTTGCCAAAATCGCCGTTTATGAATCCTTACGTCTCAAATTTGGCACACGTGTTCTGTTCGAGCCGGCGAATCGATCGGTGCCCCGTTCGAGTGGCTCCGGGCCCCAGTTTCCAACTTTCATACAACGTAAAATCCAACGGCCCGCGGAAACGGTGCGAGTTGGGTGGGGGGTGCCGGAACTAAAAATGATCACCACCCTGGGACGCTACCAGAGAGCCATAGTGGGTCGCTCGATTTTGGAATTTTTCCATTTTTGGCGCAAACATAAAAACGTAAATTTAGACGAGGTGGCGCGTCGCGGAAATACACTCACACCATGTTCGTACTCGCCCAGCTCCCAGGATATCCAGAAAAATCCGAAATCTTAAACTTTTCCTCATCTCTCGAAGACGGTCAACGGCCCGCGCAAACGGTAGCAGCTACATCTGGGGTGCTCAAACTAAACTTGGAGTAGACCTCGAGCAATTACCACAGATAGTGAAAAAAATTAAAAATGGCGGAAAAAATGGCCGCCGCCATACAAATTCTAAAACGGCCATCGCTGGTCCGATTGCGCTGAAACTTGGCACAGGGGCTTTAATCGAGCCGCATATTAAGTTGGCATACTCATAATCGAGTTTCCATAGCTGGTTTCCGAGTTTCATACAACGCGAAATTCGACGGCTCTCCGAAACGGCGCAAGATAGGTGGGGGGTGTAGAACTAAAAAATGATCAGGAAGATGGGGTGCTACCAGGGCAATCGAGAAATTTCAAATTGGACGTAATTTTTTTTCAAAAAATGGCCAATTTTTCAAAGCAAGATGGTGGCGCCGGTTACTTTACGATGGGTCTAAAAATTGACTTTTGTGCTCTTATCGGCCATATTCACAAAACTGCATACTCAGAATCTCTCTCCGACCCCTGGTTTCCATTTTCCATACATCACGAAATTCAACGGCTCTCTGAACCGGTGGCAGGTAGGTTGGGGTCGTCGAAGTAAAAAATGCTTCAAAACCTGGTCCGCTTCCAGACATGTAAAAATTTTTGGTAAAAAAGCGAATTTTTTTTTTCGAAAATTTTGTATGGAAATTTCCATAGTAGGAAGGGTGATTGAAGAGCAACGGCAAAAGACGGCGCCGCGGGCTGCTTGCTGCCCGCGCACCGCGCTACTTCGAGGGTTGACAGCCTCCCGGAGTAGAAAATATTTATTAACTTTTGAACTACCGCACAAGCCAAGCGAGCGAAGCGAGCGAGTTGCGGCAGCGGCCGGCCTAAATATTCAAATAGGTAGCGAGGAGCGAAGCGACGAGCGTGTTAGGTTAACTTATGAACTACCTATCGCACGAGCCAAGCGAGCGAAGCGAGCGAGTTGCGGCAGCGGCCGGCCTAAATATTCAAATAGGTAGCGAGGAGCGAAGCGACGAGCGTGTTAGGTTAACTCTTGAACAGTTTATTATGAAAAGTCACTGCCCGCTATCGATAAGACGTTTCAAAAATTTTACCAATATTTAAATAAGTAATTTATAAGCAGTTTAGGTAGCGAGGAGCGAAGCGACGAGCGTGTAAGGTTAACTTTTGAACTACCGCACGAGCCATGCGAGCGAAGCGAGCGAGTCACGGCAGCGGCCGGCCTAAATATTCAAATAGGTAGCGAGGAGCGAAGCGACGAGCGTGTTTGGTTAACTTTTGAACTACCTATCGCACGAGCCAAGCGAGCGAAGCGAGCGAGTTGCGGCAGCGGCCGGCCTAAATATTCAAATACATAGGTAGCGAGGAGCGAAGCGACGAGCGTGTTAGGTTAACTCTTGAACAGTTTATTATGAAAAGTCACTGCCCGCTATCGATAAGACGTTTCAAAAATTTAACAACATTTGATTAGTAATTTATAAGCAGTTTCGACTGACTGTAGAATCGCTGTTAGCAGATGTTACAAATGGAAAGGAAATTCGAATGCATTTTCAAATGACTGAAGATTTTTGCCCTGGGATGAGCCGCGAGCTGCTTGCAGCTCGCGCACCACTCACCCTCGAAGGTGGACAGCCCCCCGGAATAGAAAATATTTGAATGAGAAATTTATAAGCACTTCCGATTGACTGCGGAATCGCTGTTAGCAGATAATAACAAATTGACGGGGAATTTTAATGCATAATGAATTTGATTTTAATCGACGCTACTAAAAAGACTGAAGTTTTCAATATGTTTTATACATCTTCACACATATTAAACTGCATTCGCAAGGGTGATAGTACAGTTAATCTGTTTTTGTTAAGAAGTTATTCAAAGCTTATATTTCTTTGTTAATTTATGTATGTTATTTTAATTTAGTTAAGTTTTTTTTTTTGTTTTATAAAATTGTATCTCTGTCGCATTGGGCATTGTCCTGTAATGGCATGTGATGTCTTTTAAATAAATAAATAAATATTTTATTGAGTGAATAAGCCAATCGTTCACGCTTTATAAGCGTAGGACTTACACCAATAGTAGCACACTACTCTCTGTTTTTGTATTGAAAATAGCGTATTTTTGTATTGCGAATAATGTAGTTCTTGAGTTGCAAGTAAGGTAAATAGCACAACTAAATATTATGTAGTAATTAAGTAGGTATATTAAATCGTTTTTATTTTTTACTTTTCCGTTTTTGAAGTCGGTTTTTTTAACGTAGTTATTTTTTATTTAATACTTTTTAGTGTATTTTTCATCGGGAATCAATGATTTTTCATCATTGACTGTAGATTGTAGAATCTCTGTTAGCATATTGTAACAAATGGACAGGAAATTCGAATGCATTTTCAATTGACTGAAAATTTCTGCCCCGGGATGAGACACACCTGCACCTTCGAAAGTGGACAGCCTCCCGGAGTGGAAAATACTTGAATGGGGAATTTATAATCATTACCGACTGACTGTAGAATCGCTGTTAGCAGATGTAACAAATGGACAGAAAATTCGAATGCATTTTCAAATGACTGAAGATTTCTGCCCTGGGATGAGCCGCGAGCTGCTTGCAGCTCGCGCACCACGCACCCTCGATGGTGGATAGCCCCCCGGTATAGAAAATATTTGAATGGGAATTTATAAGCACTTCCGATTGACTGTGGAATCGCTGTTAGCAGATAAAAGCAAATTGACGGGGAATTTTAACGCATTTTCAAATGACTGAAGATTTCTGCCCTGGGATGCTTCGCGGGCTGCTTGCAGCCCGCGCACCACGCACCCTCGAAGGTGGACAGCCTCCCGGAGTGGAGAATACTTGAATGGGGAATTTATAAGCATTACCGACTGACTGTAGAATCGCTGTTAGCAGATGTAACAAATGGACAGGAAATTCGAATGCATTTTCAAATGACTGCCCTATTGCTTCAACTCAGGGGCAAAAGGGGCTCGCGGGCTGCTTGCAGCCCGCGCACAACGCACCAGCTAGTCTTATATATAAAAATGAATCGCAAAATGTGTTGGTAAGCGCATAACTCGAGAACGGCTGAACCGATTTCGATAATTCTTTTTTTATTATATTCCTTGAAGTACGAGGATGGTTCTTATCTAGAGAAAACGTAAACATGTACCACGGGCGAAGCCGGGGCGGACCGCTAGTTGATAATAATAATGATGATTGTCTATTCGAACGAGTCCTAGATATCACGTCATTATCGAGTGATATTTTTTTAGTTGTACATATTTTTTGAACGTACTTAACAAATTTATTTTTTTAACAAAAATTTTCCTTAACAATTAAACTCGTTTTCAAAAAACAAATATGCTAATGGAAAGTTTTTAGTTTTTTTTAACCTCGGGCATTGCGCTGTGGAAATTTAGAATAACACGGGTGGGTATCATGTTTGCAAAAATATGCAAAATTTTGGGCCAATTAAACGAATGAAATTAAGAAAAAAATCCGGCCAAGTGCGATTCGGACTTGCACACTGAGGGTTCCGTATTAGGCTGCATTTCCACCAAACAAGATGTGTAGCGAGGGATGTGTGCGAGGATGCGTGCGAGGTATGTTTATCAGTTCCATAATTTTAGAGCAATAGAATATATTTCACAGTTTCGCAACGCATCCTCGCACGACACATTTTCCTTGCATAGTTTGAAGGGAAGCGTTTGGTTTTTGGTTATTTCCAAACACATTCCTCCCTACACATCCTCGCAAATCTTTGACGGAGAAGCAGTTTAAACATGTTTTTTAACTGTAAAATACTTTTCACAATTTTTCCTATGTCTGTGCTGTACAAAGTTGCTTCGTACCAAATTTTAAAATTGTGTGTTCACGGAAAGTACCTACCACTTAGGTTTTAATTCTCTTTTTATGTCGAAAATTGAGAAAATTTTCATCAAAAATGGCTGTATCTTTTAATTGGGTAGGTTTATAAATTTTTTATTTTTTCACAGGTCTTGACATACAGATAGACGAACAACAAAGTGATCCTATGCCTCCTATGGGTTCAGTTTTTTCCTTTTGAGATTCGGAACCCTAAAAAGGTGTTATTGTAATTAAAATAATTCACAGGACTGAAATATCCGGTCGGGTGCGACGGTTGTTTATTAAAAGTTCCGACAAGCTGTTTTAACTCACTTGAAAAAAGAGAACGTGTTGTGTGCCACTGTCATATTTTATCATCTGACTTCAATCGGGGGAGGATCTTAATTCAACTGGATTTTTTGTTACCTCAGAACTCTGGGCTTTACTCTGACTGGTAGGCTGTTGTCTCCTATGTGGTCCCATTTAGTTCTGGCAGACTGAAGGCCGTTTAGTTTTTTTTTAAAGATTCATTCATCATTATAAAAATAATCATGTATGTTTACCTATTTCTCGAACAACATCCATATCGATAGATCGATGTAAGATAATTAATGATTCCACTCCCAGGGTATTTCCATATATGACGTGTGATCTAACCATTCTTTAAAATTATGTCTTTATTCGAGTATTTTCAAAAAGTAAAAATGTACCAACGGTATATAATTTTATCCTGTATATAGAATAACACAAAAAGGCGATCCTTCAAAAAATAAGGACTAAACTTATTTACTTATTTTTTTTTCTTTCATTTTGAAGGCCAAAATTTAATCATTAATTTTTTTCTACCGAAAAAAAAAATACAATAGAGTCTAGAGATACTTTATGCAAAAAATCAAATCAAAGCATGTATTAATGAGCCGAAATATTAATAATGCAATGTTAAATTCGTTTTGAAAAAAATTACACGACGTTTTTGCGCCACTAATCTAGAATACCTACCGGGCACATTATAAAATAAGTATATCAAGAATACATTTAGTCCATTGAAATGTTACATTTTTTAGGCCTAACCTTGCGTTTTTTAGTGGACGCAATTTTATTTTTTATGTGTAGGGGCCAGGGGGGGGGGTCAGTGTGAAGCTAAAACCAAGTTTGTGGGGTGATTTTAATGGACTAATTAGCATTATAAATTATACATATGGACAAAAAACCTTTATTTAAAGGCGCGTCGACAATTTCTTCATCGCAAACAGTTTTGAACACTGGTCTGGTAACATTCAAGATGATATGGATAATTTTGTCGTTGACTTTATTCCTACTTTGTCTAAATTTGACCAAAAATTTCAATTATTGGAAAAAAAAAGGAATAAAATATATTACACCATATCCTTTTGTTGGAAGCATTATAGACATTTATTTGCTGAAGCAAAGTCCAGCTCAAATGGCTGAAGATATTTATAAAAAATACCCAAAGGAAAAAGTCATTGGGTTGTTTCGATCTTCTCAGCCTATGCTCATAGTCCGAGATCCCACAATAATGAAGAGGATATTTAGCACGGATTTTCAATACTTTTATTCTCGAGGCCTGAAAATTCACAATGAAGAGCCAATGCTCCGGAATCTATTTTTTGCGGATGGGGATCTATGGCGCTCGCTGCGAAAACGTTTGACGCACGCTTTTACCAGTGCGAAGCTTCGTGCAATGTATCCGCTAATCGAACAAGTTGCTGTGCGGCTCCAAAAGAAAGCTGTAGATATATCTGAAGAAAATGGGATATTCGATGCAGAAGAGTTCATGGCTAGCTACACCACTGACGTCATAGGCAGCTGCGGCTTCGGCCTCAACGTGGACTCCATAAACAACCACAAATGTGCTTTCAGAAATCTCAGTAAACGTTTGTTTAAATTTGGTGTACGAGAAATATTCTTTATGATTTTAAAAGATAATTTACCGCAAATATTCGGAAACTTGAAATATTTTCCCGAAGTAGAAGAGGATATAATTAAATTAGTGAAAGAAATCCAGAAAAAACGTAACTTTACACCGTCTGGCAGGAATGACTTTATGGACATTATGATTGAGTGCAAAAAGGAAGGTGCCATCACTTGTGAATCTATAGAACGGACTGAAAGCAACGGCAAGCCAACTACAACTACATTAGAAATCACTGATGAACTAATTGCTGCTCAAGCGTTTATATTCTTGGCCGCTGGATACGAGACATCGTCTTTCGTGACGAGTTGTACGCTGCACTACCTGTCGCACAATTCAGATTATCAGAGAAAGATTCAGCAACAGTTAGACGAAGTTCTAGAAAAACATGACAACCAACTGAGTTTCGAAGCTGTAAAAGAGATGACATATTTAGAGTGTGCGATGAAGGAGACGTTAAGATTGTTACCTGCGGGAGGATTTCTAACTCGTGAATGTGTGAAGCCATACTATATTCCTGAAATAAATGCGACGATAGACAAGGGTGTGTTGATAATACTTCCCATACAGGGCGTGCACAGGGATCCTAAATATTATGCGAGTCCTGATGAGTATTTACCAGATCGCTTTTTATCAAATGACATTGGATCACAGGAGGGATACACTTATTTCCCGTTTGGTGCAGGTCCTCGAATGTGTATTGGTAAGTGAAATTTAATAACATAAATGTACACTTTATGATGTATGAAATCATAATCTGTACGATATTTCATTTTTTTATGTGACTGCTTCGTCAGAGTAAAGCGTCAATTTACTAGAAAGCACTATGTCATTTTAAATCTATACTAATATTATATAAAGCTTAAGAGTTTTTTTGTTTGTTTCAACGCGCTAATCTCGGGAACTACTGGTCCGATTTGAAAAATTCTTTCTGTGTTACATAGCCCATTTATCGAGGAAGTCTATAGGATATAATAAATATCATCTCGCTAAGACCAAAAGGAGCGGAGCACTGCGTGTAAAGCGGGTAAAATCGCGGAGCACAGCTAATCAGTAATATACATAAATATAATGTTATTTTCAGGGTTATTTATTCGTTTAAAAAACTAAAATGTTACCAGAGGCTTAATAATTGAGAGTGTATCTTTGTTTTCAGGTGAGCGTTTGGGCCAAACTCAATCGATAGCCGGATTGGCAGCCATATTATCGAAATGCTCAGTGACGCCTGCTCCTAATACAAGGAGAGACCCCAAAATTAGCCCTTTACCAAATATTGTTCAAAGTATTACTGGAGGTCTACCACTTGTATTCAAAAAAAGGACATCACTAGTCTCCTAGTCTCTAAATTTTGTATTGGAGTGGAATGTCAAAAAATTCATAAAGATATTTAGTGCGAAGAAAACAGCTATTCCTATAATAGAAGTATTAGTAACTAGCTACTCGCTCCGGCTCTGCTTGACGTATCTTTAAGTTTTACAAAATTAATCAGTTAGGTACCTAATCCAAGCAGAGACAGGTTCAAAAAACTTAAAATCATTAAAATCCGGTCGTTCTTGAGTTTAGTATAATTGGTTCGACGTGCTTTTGAATATTAGAATAAAAAATATTAACTAATATTATGTGTAAAAAATAAAAATATCGTTATCATAGTTTTAGTAAAACCACAGACTCATAATAATATACTACGTTTACAAGTAAAACTATATTATGTACCTGTATAAGATTGCATTCGTATTCTGTTAGTACCTATATGTTTGAATGGGATCTAAATCAACCTGGGGAAATTGTAGATATACTATATTAGTACGCCTGTAATTGTTAATAATTACTTCTTATATAGCAACATATTACATGAAAATGCTTTTCATGGGATCTCTATTACTACTGAAACGTTTTGAAAAAAGTTCAACTCCAAGAAAGTTAGATTCCTGTGTGACTTTAGCCATTTACATTAAATATTTGTTCTTAATTATATAATATTTTAACATAACTGTCATGTAATTTAACACCAAGCATCGTCTATACAAATAAAAAAGTAATTATTAACTGTTTGCATAATCAATGAAATCAAAAATTTTAGATTTCGAAAAAAGTAGTCTGAAACTGGATGTCCTTGGGCCGAGTGGTTAATACATAATTAAAAGTTCAAATACATACAAAAATTTATTTTAGGTATGTTAATCAATTAAAATTAGAAATGTAATTTGGTAAATAAGATGGCAGTATTAATTAATTTTCCTCCGTCTTGAAAGTTTAGGTAATAATAACTTAATCCCTGATTCCCACGCCCCAGTCCTGGATTCAAAGGGTAATTTTTCAGACTTATGTCTTAAAATATTACAGTCTGGTAATAATAGTGCGTACCTGTGGTTACGTATCTGTGTGTAACGTATTAATTGTATTATCTGTGTTAATTTGTAAATTGTTTATTAATCTGTGAGCGTTGTTTAAAAATAAAACATTTTTCACAAACCGTTGTTTTCTTTTTTTAATAAGTAGATGTTTCTGATACTGAATCAAACTAGACTCTTGAATATGTCAGCGCATTTTGAATTGCATTTTGAATTGATATTTTGAATTTTTAAACAAAACGCCTATAATTTTTGTAGGCAAATTTGTCGCGCAACGTATCTAACATATGTTACTTTATCCTTCCTTATATAATATGATAGTTAATTAATAAACCACTTTAAGTAAAGTTTTGCTACCGTTATTTTTTTGTCAGTAAGTTCAGAATAATATTGTATGCATGATCCACGATGAGACGCTTAGAAATTGAAGTGGACCCTATATACCTTGTGGAACTTCACATTCGTCGCTGGCATAATTCGATTTGTAGGACTTCGTTAGACGTTACTTATTTGTTTTTAAATCTCACAATCATACCTTTTTGTGTTTCAATATTACAAAACATATACTTTGAGCTTTTCAATAATATGTTGTGATTCACGTAGTCGAAGGCTTCTGACAAATCAAAATATTATAAGCGAATATTATAATGTCAATCTATAAAATTAAGATAAATAGCAAAGTTGATAGGTACTAAAATTATTGGAAATCTGAGCAATTTGGATTGAGTTCGAGTGATGTCTACCCACGTAGCACACGTAGCATTATAAATTGGGTATCATTTAAGCTATCACCAATTTAATTAGTTTTGTGTTTCTTAAATAATATGGTTTGTCCTCAAAATAGTAGATCTGTCACCAAAATGTAGTCACCAAACAATGCAAAATCAGTTCCACAATAAATCACCTAAAATCCTGAGATATAAGGTCTAGTACCAAATAAATGTTTTGTATGTATTATAATAGCTGTGTCCTAATAAGTATAAGCAAACTAATTTAAAGAGATCACCAATAAATCATATTATGTTACTAGAAAATTGCATTAAGTTCAAATAAAAAATTAGGGTTGTCATCATCGTTTCAACTAAAAGATTCTGCTACTTAACTAGACTCCCAAGGTTCTAAATTTCCACTGGTAGTATAAATTATATTTAAATAACATTTTTAACAGAATAGTATATAAGTAAAACAATTAAAGTAAAAATAATCAAACAAATAAATTAACTAAAACAACAAATTATCCACAATGATATCTAATAAAATGCACCTACAACAATGAACGTGAAATCGCGAATGAAGTAAACTTGCATCTCTCTCAATCATTAGAGTCAATTTTTAAAGCGCGCCAATTTGTCTCCGCCCCTTTGATCATTTTTTCATTAAAATTATAAATTGATGTATTAGATTGGTAACGAATACTATTAATTTAATATCTGAACGAAATAAAATGTTACTACTGTATTGGTGACAAAATATCAAATAAAAAGGAGTCGCAGTCAGGGATCGATAATCGATTTATTTGGTGACAGATCTACCATTCTGAGCACAGAGCTATTATTTAAGTAACAAAACTGTTATTATAAGAACGAAGTTTATATTCATGTAATGCAATATAATTTTATTGGTTATCGATCTCTTATTTTACACACATATTAACATTAATTTGATAATTCATACCTGGGAACAATTTTTGTTTATCTGAGAACGAAAATATTTCGTGGTGATAGATCTATTTATTAGGTGATACAACTTGATGACAAATATAAATTTTGGTGATAGAAAATATAGTTCCCTTATAAATTCAATTTACTTTGTTCTTATTAGATATTAAGTATATAAATTCAGTAGATACAATAGGTGCTCCTGTAATATAATTTGATGTGTACAAAAACTTATCGTGAAACGGTAAAATATGTAACAAGCCATTCTTAGCTATTGGTAATTATATCTAGAATTGGAAGAAAACTCATACATTATAATGCAATAATGCATCGCTCTGTAGTCTCGAGTGCGCAGTCTAGTAAAATGTCTTCTAAATTCTTTTTATTTTTCTTGTCTTTAGTAGTGCTTAACATTATATATAATTATTATAATGGTCGAGGTATGTTCTGATAAATTGGGTAATACTTTTGTAAGTTTTTTTTTCCGTTGACAAGAAATTTAATTTTATTAGGTGTTTCATGCTTCGATTTCAATAATCGACGCATGTATACGTAACTGTCCAATTTTATATCATTAAGGGCCGATTTTTCAATGCTTGGATAAAACTTATCCGTCCAATAAAGTATTAGACGATAATATTAAAATGTCACGTAAACTATCAAACGGGCAATTAGAATACCTACGTTTTTATGGTAGTTTTATACATTATTCGACGAATAAGTTTTATCCAAGCATTGAAAAATCGGCCCTAAATCTAATGTAGCATATTATCTTAAAGACATCTTTTATGTTAAGGTAAGAATAAGGCTTTCTTTGATTAAATTATTGAGAAAACATTTTTAGATCCATATTATTTATCGGGATATTGGCGTGATTCAAGAACTCGCAGAAGTGCTACTATAAGGGAACTCCGAGATACCACACAGTATTGAAAGCAAGAAAATTCTAACTACTTTTATTTTAATGAAAACAGATGAGCCACTCGCAGCTGACGACGATTAAGACAATTTAAACCTAATGGGCCCTTTTCATAATGGGAAGCGTTGGGCAAGTAGAGGCAATCGCGATAGTGTAGAAGGCCTTAATGTCTGTGATCGGCCGTTGTTGGTTTAATGCTCTAAGGTTATTGTTATAGATGTTTATTCATAGTCGCCGTATTGGCGGCAATCATCGACGATCATTTTGCAGGCCAACGCTCTCGATAATGAGGAGGGCCCATAAGAATGTAGTTTACATTGTGTAAAATATGTATCATGTCTCTTAGTTAAGGATAAATATAAATTGTACCCACACAACATTCAAATCAATACAATAAAATAAAAAGTGAATACTATATACTTACATTATTCCATCATTAATTAAGAAACATCCTCGTACTTCAAGGAATATAAAAAAAGAATTATCGAAATCGGTCCACCCGTTCACACGTGATGCCGTGACAACGCGAAACGGGTTTCATTTTTATATATTTAGAGAAATATAAATACATCATCGACATCGAAAATGCTGTCTCCGAGAACTGCCCATACAATGTGTTTTTTTATTTTAGCTTTTAAACTAGCTTTCAAATTGTGTTTCATATTCTGAGATTATTTAGTAGTGTAGTAACTACTGTGTACGTATTTTATTATCCAGTTATCCACCCCTTCTAAATGACCCTAAAATAACGTTTATTGTGTGTGAAAGAATGAAATAAAGATATTTTTATTTTTATTATTTATCTTTTTGGATAACGAGGAGTATCCTATTAGCATCTGACGTATACAGTGGCGAGCAAAGAGAATACAAATACATACTACGTGAGAGTGGTGAGTTGCAATTTGCAAATACGCCTTAAAACAGCTTATCTTTAAAAAAGTATGGCCATAATGGAAATTCATGCAAAAAATAAAACGAAGCAATTCATATTATAATATTATATTAATATTTACAATACATTACACATATTATTTAATGTACTTGAAACGATAATTAGCACGAACGCACAAAAAAGTTATTAAACTAATTACATATTACTTGAAGACTTTAAAAATGAAACATTTCATTGCTTTTCGTTCTCAGCGCTGGACTAAGTTACCTATTATTATACGTAACAATATGTTTTATATAATTTTACTGTTATCGATACTCTTATTCTTATCATATCTTATATTAACGAGAAACTTCAACTACTGGAAAAACAAAGGACTGCCTTTTGTAAGACCGTACCCTATTGTTGGAAGCATTAAAGAAGTATATTTATTGAAGAAAAGTCCATCCCAAATAGCTGATTATTATTATAACAAATACCGAAATGAGAAAGTCGTTGGAGCCTATCGATCATCTCAACCCATACTCCTTGTCAATGATCCCAAAATATTGAAGAGGATTTTCACCTCGGATTTCAACTATTTTTATGCGCGAGGTATGAAGATACACAACGAAGAGCCAATGCTGAGAAATCTATTCTTCGCGGATGGTGACTTGTGGCGTTCACTTCGAAAACGTTTCACGCTTGCTTTTTCCGGAGCCAAACTGCGTGCAATGTATCCATTAATAGAACAAGTTGCTGTGCGTCTACAAAAGAGAGCAGTGGAAATATCTGCAGGGGAAAGTATTTTTGATGCAGACGAGTTAATGGCTCGATACACGACCGACGTCATTGGCAACTGCGGGTTCGGCCTCAACGTGGACTCGTTAAATGACGACAATTGTCCTTTCAGGGCACTGAGTAACCGAATATTTAAATACGGTATTCGTGAAGGTATTGTTATGGTGCTAAAAGATAATTTGCCGCGAATTTTCGGACACTTAAAATATCTTCCCGGCATTGAAGAGGAGATTACAAGCCTGGTGAAAGAAATCCAGGCAAAACGTAAATCCAAACCGTCTGGCAGGAATGACTTTATGGATATCATGATAGAGTGGAAAAAAGAAGGCGACCTGACTTTTCAATCAATGGAAAAGACTGATTCTAACGGAGAAGCTGCAACAGTTACTATAGAAATAACGGACGAACTTATGGCTGCTCAGGCGTTTATATTCTTGGCCGCTGGGTTCGATACATCATCTTTCACTATCAGTTGCACCTTGCATTACCTTGCCCATCATCCAGATTATCAGAGAAAGGTTCAATTGCAGATAGACCAAGTGTTGATGAAATATAACAATCAAATTTCTTTCGAAGCTATAAAAGACATGACCTTTTTAGATAATGCACTCAAAGAGACATTACGATTATTGCCTCCCGCAGCATTTTTGACGCGTGAGTGTGTTAAGCCATACACGATTCCAGAATTAAATGTGACTATAGACAAGGGTGTGATGATCATAATCCCAGTGCAAGCATTGCAAAGGGATCCAAGGTACTTCGACAGGCCAGATGAGTTCATACCCGATCGTTTCTTGTCAAATGATGTTAGTTCCCAGGAGGGGTATACATACATACCGTTTGGAGCGGGACCTCGAACGTGTATTGGTAAGTTTTGGACCATAAAATAGTTCAATAAATAAGTAAAAGAGTTGAGTTGAAAATAACGAGGAAATTGTGAATGTGTGCATTAAAAGTTCCGTGTTTCGGGTATAGGTAAGTTATTACCTATCATTAATTATTAATGTACCTACCTACATGCAAACAAAAATTGTCGAGTTAAACATTGGAGACAAATCTTGGAAACCCCTTTTTCAAAAAAAAGATCAGTGAATATTCTGATGAACAGTACTATCATGTACCTACATAAGCAGTTATTTAAGTCAATGTCTTGTTTCAGGTGAGCGTTTTGGCCAAATTCAATCGATAGCTGGTTTGGCAGCAATTCTGTCCAAATGTTCAGTGGAACCAGCTCCCAATTCACGAAGAGAGCCTCTAATAAGTCCCATACCAAATATCGTACAGAGTCTCGTAGGTGGGCTACCATTGAGATTTAAGGGAAGGACAACGTAAATGAACGACAATATAATTAAAAACTTCATCTCAACAAGGGCGTTATATTAGGATTCCTGTGATATTTTGTGATAGTGATGAACTGATGAACATACGACCTGAAAATAGAATAAATTGTTATACCTACTCAAGGAAAAAATATCGTAAATAATATAATACACGTGTTCGTTTTTTCTTCTAAAAACGCAGGCTTGGCGGAGGTCACTTCGCAATTTACAATAATTCTATTACATATTTCCATTGAAAAGCCAAACGTAGGAATGTTTTATCCTACTAATTATAAATGCGAATGTCTGTGAGGACGTAAGTATGTAAATGTGTATGTTTGTTACTCTTTTACGCAAATACTACTGAACTGATTACAATTAAATTAAGCAAACTTATAGAGGGTAACTTGGATTTAACACTTGGATTTTATCCCGGAAATCCCACCGGAACGGGAACTATGCGGGTTTTGCTTTAAAAACGCGGGCGAAGCCGAGGGCGGAAAGGTAGTGTGTAATAAATAAAAGAAGCAATGTAATGATTTAGCATAAGTATATCAGTACCTATATTCATTAGAATTAAATTCAAAATACTATGAATGTACACATATATACGTATTATCTCGCTTTGTCAGGGTCCAGGGATAATAGCTATAATTTTTTTTTTTTCTATTTCTTTGTATCTAGTTTTAAGTTATGTTTATTTTGTAAATTTAGGCACTAAGTTTTTTTTAGGAGTAAGTATAATATTTTTTTTTGTAATTTTCAAAATTAAGTAAATTTATTTAGTAAGTAGTAATTAAGTAATTAAATTTATTTTTGAATGATGATTGTTCTTACTTTTTTAATGCATTCTTTAAAATTAAATTCATCATCAGTGATTTTGATTAGCGATTAGCATCAGCTAAAAGCTAGGTACAGTTTATCGTTAAGAGCGCTCAACCTTTAGATTGGAATATAAAACAACCTGAAAACAGTATATTATGTGATACTGCCACAATTGTTATTTTATTTTAAAGACCATTTTACGACGTTTTATATGGTAAATAAATTCAGCCAAATAGCTGTCGTGACTCGGCTAAAACTTAAAAGTCGTGTATCTTTGTGAACACATAGACGTCATTTTTTTTGCATAAGCTACATTTCATTACCGAATTATCTATTCAGCCACCAAACTGTAAAAATATATTTCAATTAAGTATGGTTAATTTTGCCCATGTAACTGAATCCAAACTTAATATTATAAATGCGAAAGTAACTCTGTCTGTCTGTCTGTTACTCAATCACGCCTAAACTACTGAACCAATTTGCATGAAATTTGGTATGGAGATATTTTGATACCCGAGAAAGGACATAGGCTACCTTTTATTGCGAAATATGTACCACGGGCGAAGCCGGGGCGGATCACTAGTAAGGAAATAAAATCATATGTGTCATCATGTCTACGTTTTTGTTTTATACTGTAGATAAATTAATTTTAAGGACCTAAAAAATGCATAAAACATGTCTGTAACTAATTTATATTTACTTGTTGTTGGCTAAAAACGTGATAATGAACCACGTGAAACATAGGTACTTGACTAGATCCCTGCGCACAGGCGTTAGGACCCGCTAAAGGGCTCTAACTAAGATCCTCTCTTCTGTCTTTATAAAATTTTCCTCTACGGTGTTTGGACCAAACTATTCCGAATTGACTTGATCGGTTTCGGTGTCCAGGTAAAACAACATTTGGCGGGACAAATGTTAAATAATAAATAAACTATTATCATCAGCATCACTACATAGTATAAAACAAAGTCGCTTTCTCTGTCCCTATATCCACTTGTATGCTTAAATCTTTAAAACTACGCAACGGATTTTGATTCGGTTTTTTTTAATAGATTGAGTGATTCAAGAGGAAGGTTTTAGTGTATAATTTATTAGGTTTTAGACAAAGCGGGCGAAGCCGCGGGCGGAAAGCTAGTATATACCTATAAATTGGCTTCAAATTATGGTAACTTATTATTTAAAAGCAACAAATACAATTTTTAAGCATCACGCACTTTTATTACATAGGGTACCCTAATAAAAACACGTTAATAAATACGTATTGTATGGAACTCACAAAAAAGGAAAAAAACTTACCAACGCAACGCTCTAATTTTTAACATAAAATTTGAATTATTACTTAAATATTTTCCCTGTTTATGATGTAAAAAACAACGAATATGCTCGTAAAGTTATATCGATGCAACAAAGAAAAATAATGAGGTACCTACCATTGAAATATTAAAATTTATGACCGAAAGAATTTTTCAAATCGGACCAGTAATTCCCGAGATTAGCGCGTTCAAACAAATAAACAAACAAACTCTTCAGCTTTATTATTTTCGTATAGATATCGGTTTTTATCATTTTGGACACTAGATATTTATCGAGAAATTTTAACAAGCCACACTTCTGCACCTTCTTATCTCTTAGTAACCAATTACTTACAGAAAACGCGACTATACTTACCTACCATAATTATTGCTTGTCTTGCCTTGTGTAGCTTCAAGTGGCAGTAATATTTTAGCTAAAATGTCTTCAAAGATCTTAATATTTTTTGTTATTTTAGTTTTTACTTAACTACATCCATGCATCAACACCAGGTTCGCTTTTTTACATTTATTTCATTGTGTAATACCACAGAGTAATAAAACCTTTTTTATAATATTTTAAGAACCTTATTGAATTTCATTATATATAATATATTCATTACTAGCGGTCCGCCCCGGCTTCGCCCGTGGTACATATTAACGTTTTCTCTACATAAGAACCATCCTCGTACTTCAAGGAATATAATAAAAAAAGAATTATCGAAATCGGTTCAGCCGTTCTCGAGTTATGGAATTACAACGAAAAGTGGCATTGATTTTTATATATTAGAGAAGATATAAGTATAATGTATATATATCTTAAAATATGTTGGCAGGATATTTCAAAAGTAACAAAGACATAAATTCAAGTCGAGATGCCCAAAGTTTAATATTCAATATGAAACACTGAAAAACAACATTTCAAATCAATACGAAAACAAAACAATAAGACCAAATCAATAAGAGAAGAAATTTGAGAACTTTCCTTTTCATTATCAATACAAAACATTAATTATTTAAAAAAAATGGAAACGCTTTTTTATCACAAAACGCTGAAGAACAGAGGAAGAACAACATGGTGGCATTAACAAATCTTCAACATCAAGCAAATTGATTTATCATAAGCATTATTACAAAAATTCCCTTTATACCGTTCTTCGTTTAAACTTTAAACGATATAAAAGCATGCAATGTAACTACACAAAATAATTAGCAAGCATAATTATTAATGAATTGAAATGACAGATAATTGTATTCTATTAGAGAACAATTAAAACTTAAAAGTTTGTGATGTCCGAACTTTATAATAAAGGGTTAATTGTGCAGAGCTGTGATCATACTACGCTGAATTTATTAGTTTTTTTACTAGAAAGAAAAAATAGCAGAGCCGCTGCAACTGTTGTCGTAACTAGGTACTTAGTTACTTATTACCCATTCAGCGATCCAATTACAATAAATATATTCCTAAGTGCAAACTTTTTATTTTCATTCCTTGTCTATTTTCACATATGTAAATAATTTATCATAATATTTGGTACCTACTAAAGATGGATAGAGTAATTTCAATTTATAATGCACTAGCTTTCCGCCTGCGGCTTCGCCCGCGTTTTCAAAGAAAAACCCGCATAGTTCCCGTTCCCGTGGGATTTCCGGGATAAAACCTAGCCTATGTTACTCGTGGATAATGTAGCTTTCGAATGGTGAAAGAATTTTTAAAATCGGTCCAGTAGTTTATGAGCCTATTCATTACAATCAAACAAACAAAGTTTTCCTCTTTATAATATTAGTGTAGATTATGAACAAGGCTTTACCTGATTGGACCTACAGTTAAATTTAAACTTTTAATTAAGTAGAGTACTATTTATTAACTTTTCGATTTATAAGCAGTAAAGTTCTTAGAATACTGGACTTTAGACTTATACTATATATATTATATATGACTTAGATTTATAACTTTTCTATGCGTAGGTCGTGACATATGTGTTGTAAGATGAAAGAAACCATTTCCAATCGCGTAAAAAACTATTGCCATTTCATGGTTTTGCCGCTAAAAATAGTGGGTTGTTGGGACTGGTTCCGAAATCCCACTAAAGCTTCGCACATCTTCATAAACAATGTTTATTTGGCTATGGTATTATTTATATTACTTAATTTAACGGTGTCCTTGGTTGTTCATCTATATGGGGAGTGGACGGATATAATGTCAAATTTAGACAAAATGGCCGACGGATTACCGTTAATTGTCTCAATAGCTATCGTAGCGTACTTCTCGATTTGGAAAAAGGAAATGTATGATTTGTGCGAGTACATGAATAATAATTTTAAATGGCATTCAGCTAGAGGTTTGACAAATATGACGATGCAGGCAAGCTATAAGACGGCAAGGAATTTCGCGTTCTTTTACACGGCTTGCACGATTTTCAGTGTGGCCATGTACGTGGTATTGCCTGTTGCTGGATATTGTAAGTTCCATCTAAAAGTAAAAAATGATGTGCATAGTCTATTAGTTATATTTTTAAAATCGGTTCTGTAGATCTAGAGATTATCTACAACGTTAAAAACTCACCTCTATAATATCTAATAATTAGGTACATCCATTCTATAATATAATATTATAAATGCGAAAGTCTCTGTCTGTCTGTCTGCTACTCAATCACGCCTAAACTACTGAACCTGAGATATTTTGATACTTACCCGAGAAAGGACATAGGCTACTTTTTATTGCGAAATATTGGTACCTATATATTTCGCAATAAAAAGTAGCCTCGTGCGAAGCCGGGGCGGACCGCTAGTATTAGTATAAATTTTTACATTTTTATATATTATATGTATGTAAAACTTACCTATATTTTATTACATTTTTTCTTAGACGAGTACCTACGTCGTACGTTTTACTCGTAACTAGTAAATTACGAGGAAAAAACTGAAGCTGATACGTATGACCTCGTTTGCGTCAATTATTTTACAAGAAAAAATAGCATTAGCCTTTACAATAATCATGAAAAATACTAGTTACATAGTTAATAAGAAAGAAACTGCAATAAATTCCGAGTATTTACTTAAATATCCCTTATTCAACAACTTTTTCATGCAAATGTGTGGTTTTTCATACATTAATAATATCATATACCGGCCGAATTGATAACCTCCTCCTTTTTTTGAAGTCGGTTAAAAAGGATCGAGATATGAGATTCTAAGAAACTCTGCTTAGTTCATTGTGTGAAATTCAGTTGTTTTCATGTGCAACGTCAAATTTCCAATAATTTTTTTGAAATAAAATTACTTTAAAATGATGTAGAGTTCAAACTGTCGAAATTAATATACCTAACTATGAGTCAAGCAAGAAATCAAAATATTTTATACTAAAACAGCTAACTTAATCATAGGTACTATAATAATAATAATGAAGATTGTAATTCAAAAGCTTTTTTACAGTATGGTTCAACCACCCCCTACATCCGTGGATATACAAAGACGTCGTCCAGGGTCCGTTTATAGCACTAATATTTGTGAGACAATGCTTGGCTCAGGGATTTGTCGCTCTTGCTATGGGACAATTAGGTATTAAATTGATTAATTTTTATTCGTTAAATTTTATGAGTTGAAAGACCTTTTTTCTTGTAACTTTCTTATTAGTCTAGTTCGGGGATTCAGCTCTGGCAAGTTTAATATACAATATATTTTCGTGCAATTTTTAAATGCTCCCATTAATGGCAACGAAAAGAATCGTGAATCTACGACCCACCTTTTTTAAATAGGTGATATAGTTTATTATTTTTTATTGCTTTGGTCTTTTGAGTCACTGACTAGTGCGCAGTGGACTACCGACTCTACTGTGTTTCGTCGAGCTGCTTTCAGTGGGGTTATCGTATTGTTTCAAAATCACCTGAGAATCAGAATCACTGTATATAATATTAACACTAGAGCGCACGCGCGGGGGACATAGGTCACCCAGTGTATTATATTTCTAAATATTTTTTTAAAGAATCGTGCTTGAGTGTTGCTGTCTCAGGTATTCCTCGACTACAAATCACCGGACATTTTAGCAGCGCGCCAGCTTCCTTGGTGTAACGAAGTGTACTCTGTGAATGTTTTAAAGTATATGGGTGACGCATGTCTCCCGCGCGAGCGTTCTAGGAAGTTTTTGAAATCATACAATTGCGAGAGAAAATCAAGTATACCCTCAAGTAAGTTAATTATTTCTTTTATTTTTTACTGCTTTTGTGGTAAATTTATAATTTTAAGAATTTATTAATAGATAGGTAACTAAAATCGAAATAAAATACTCATATTCTTTTATGCTCAAATTTATAAGAGTGCTAGGACACACTTATTTTTTTAGGTTGAAATGGCATCTGCATCGAAAGATTTGACTATAAGTAGGTGACTGGAGGAGGCATTCACGGAAAGCAGAGTCATCAGAGGATGAAGAAGAAGATAATAGCCCACAAGAAACTCTACCTACTCCAATCAATTCACCTCATGCATCTGGCACGGAACTGGAAAGTGACGGTGTGTCTGACGAAGACAAAGATAAAATGCCATTGTCACAGTAAGGGTCCGTTCACACAGACCGGCTCTGAGAGGAGAGCAGATTCTTATCACGATGAAAACAGAGTTTTTAGTATTTGTAACTTAAGGTTTATTTTTGCGTGTGCACTGCTTTTGACATTAAGAATGCTTGAACGCGCTTGGTGTGAAATAATAAGAGGAGCTGACCGGCTCCGATCGCGTACTTTTTCTCGTTCGCGCAGCCGTTCAGCTCCGATTACATTCGCATCCGCTTTCAGATAGCTTCCAGCTGGTCTATGTGAAATAGTTGACGGCTCCGCTCCGACCAACTCCAAGCGTATACGATCCGGTCTGTGTGAAAAGAAAAATGCGCGCCGATGCTCTCCGAGCCTGTCTGTGTGAACGGACCCTTAGTCGGTTATGGATCTAGTAGTCTAGTAATTTACCAGTTGAATAATCTCCAAGTCAAGACAATCCGCCGAAAATATTTGCAAGAGGCTGGGTTTGAACTTGTGAAAGCCCTTATAACGCGACGAATTTCCAAAGGAAACATACCCAGAACTATAAAATTAAAATCCACACTGCTGGTGCATGTCTGAATATCCTCCAGTACAAAATTTGCCTATACGCGGTGGAAAAGGGCGGTGTGACTTTTGCAGCAAAGCGAGAGATCGCAGCACTCGCAAACAGTGTAGCAAGTAAAATAGGCGTATTTGACCAGATCACCAATTTGTATTATGTCATATGTGTGAAGAAAATTTTATTGGATAAGAACAACTTATTCTTAAACTTTATAATTAGATGATTATTTTTAGCAAATTTGTAGTTTCCAAAGTAAAAACAACTGATTGATCACAATAAGTCAAAAATTGGTTACTTTTCATAGAGGTTTATGTTTAGCTCATAATTTAAGTGAAATGAGAAAATGTTGATATATTTTTTGTCTCATCACTTAAAAATAAAGTTGATTCGTAAATAAATACTTCGTTTACTTTTTAAACTACGATTTTTATGAAAAAAACGTGCGTCGTAATGGGTGACATATGTAACCCACGCGTGCACTCAAGGAAAATTTTAGGCGCGAGCGCTCTAGTGTTAAGTTATATTTTACACAAACTATATTCTGCCAGCTTGCCTGGTAGAGATTACTGTTCAACAATAAGGATTCCTTATGTGCAAATAGAGCTCTTTTTGTATCACAATTAAATTACTTAAATTTGTACAAAAATTAATAATATATATCAATAACACAGGCGTATTCTTCGCTTCAAACTCGATCCTACTCTGTGGACAGCTAGACTTGTTATGTTGTTCCCTGCGCAACGTCAGATACACGGCATTGCTGCAACATGTCGAGCATGCAGCAATATCAGCACAAAAGTATAGTACGGTGGAGGATGAGCAGCATAGTTACATGTATAATATGTCTGAGGTGAAGGAATTGGAGTATCATTATGATGAGGTGATTTAATTTAATTAGTAAATTAAATTGATGTAACTACATGCCTGTGCTATGAGTCTGACGGGATTTATGCTATGTTAAAAAAACTAAAACTGGCCCACATAAGAAAAACTGCTTATTTATGGAAAATAAATTATTTTTAGCTTAAAAAGACAAATAATTAAAAAACATAAAAAATTAAAAATACTGTGTAAAAAATAATGTTTCATGTTTGTGAACATTAAGATGTAGACTTAATTTAAATGTAATATTATGTTCGTTCCTTTTTCCAGATAGTACGAGCCAGTCACAAGGAAGTACGTTTCGGTAAATGAACAAGTTTCTTACAATAAAGGATAATCAACTTTTTATTCAAATGCATGTCAACGTTTTTACATTAACTTAACAAAAAATAAATATTAACTTAGAATTTTTTAAATTAATTATTTACGACTCGTGAATTGAATGAACATGTCATTTGTTTTATCTTCCACACAGACAAAAAAAAAATATAATGCATGCAGTTTTGATTTTAAAGACAATTTCTATCCTACAATATAATGACTCTCTCTCTCTCTCTCTAACACTGCGCATAAGCATCTCATTGTTCATAAAAGACAACTTTTCTAAATATGTATTCCAAACACGAGCGTAGGGAGATTTCGCATCCGGGGGTGCGAAATCGTGTTAGGGGTTTTCCCCTAAAAGTAGGTATCGACATAAAATAACTCGTTATATTTTGAAAAGCTCCCGCAAGAAATAGATTTTCTTGCGTTTGATTTGCGGTACCTACAACGAATGTTTTCATAATCTATAAAATGAATAAATTTCGTTTAAAATCCGTTAAGTAGTATTAATTTCTAAATCTAAAGAATTCGATAGAAAGAAGAATCTGTCGCGTCGAATTTTAATTTTTCGAGATTTAATTTTTCCAGATATCTACAGTAAACAGTATGACGACGCAACAGTGCTTGCCATCCAGGATTGCGCGCGGGTCTGCCAAGTCGTCTACGAGTATAAGCAACGATTCGAACGATTTGTGTCGCCACTCCTCGCGCTACGTGTCGTCCAAGTTACTATGTATCTTTGTACCCTGTTATATGCTGCTACGTTGGTACGTAAAAATACGAATAAATACACGGCGAATTAAATCATGATGATAATTAGTAGTGTAATGCTAATATACTAGGTACCTATAAGTACCCGTGGCATATATTTTTATGTATGATTTTCTGGATTGTTTTTTTGTCTGATATTTTATATTTCGTCTTCCAGATTTGTCTAATAAATAACATTAAGTTAACCTTTACTTTCATATCTTTTTACTTTCATAATTACCTAGTTTTTGTCGATCCTAATTGTTGTCTAGGTATTTAATAAAAGTAAAAATTTGAAGAATAAAACTTAATTCTAGCAAAGACATGAATGTTTGATTGTCATTTATATTTTCCTAGAAATTCGACATGATCACAGTGGAGTATCTTGGTGCAGTAGCGTTGGATATTTATGTATACTGCCATTTTGGAAACCAAATCATTTTACAGGTTAGTCTACAAAATGTTATTATCTATACTAATATTATAAAGCTGAAGAGTTTGTGTGTTTGTTTGTTTGAACGCGCTAATCTCGGAAACTACTGGTCCGATTTGAAAAATTATTTCGGTGTTAAATAGCCCATTTATCGAGGAAGGTATATGGTATAAGGCTATATTATATCATCACGCTACGACCAACAGGAATGGGGCCACAGGGGTGAAACCGCGCGGAGCAGCTAGTGTATAATATAATAATATAGATAACAAAATACCTCCGTTATTGTTACGGTAATGACTAATGCTAAAACAAAATTTTAAACCAATTGAATAGTTTTTGAGTTTAAACTTTAATCGTATCAAAGAAAGATGTTTTTTCTGCATTTCTACAATATTACTTCAGATTTCTTGTAAAAGCATTGCTATTTACAGGCAGATCGCGTCTCCACCGCGGCTTACCAAAGCGCGTGGCCAAGTATGGGAGTGGCCCCTCGTCGATTGCTACTCAACGTGCTTCTGTCAAACCTTCGTCCCGTGGTTGTGAGAGCTGGGAACTTCTTGCCTATGAATCTACATACTTTTGTTGTGGCGAGTATATTGTATTGTATAACGGTGCATTTACATCTAACGAACATAGAGCTAGAGCTAGAACATTCTTTCGTGATCTTTTAGTGTAAACGAAAACTCGTATTCAGTGTTGATCAGTATAAGAACTTTGCATATAATCTTTTCGAACGCACTTATAACAACGAAAGAATGCTCTGCGCCTGTATGTACACTAATAGAATTTGACATAATGGGGGTGGGGTAGCATTCGTTCGTTTGGTGTAAATGCACCATAAGAAAATACTTAGTAGAATACGATCGCAAACTACGCATAATTTCGAACATTGGGTCAATGGCATCCATCCATGCGAAAACGTTACGGTACGCATTGAGATAATATTACTACGTATGGAGGAGACATCACGAACAAAATCTGTGCGCCAATTTTTTGCTCTAAGTTTTATAAATTATTATCTAGTTAGGTACTTACCGATGAAAGTTATTCCTTTGCACTTTTCCGTATTATTTGTGCAATATCGTAACACACACGAAGGCATATTTGATGCGTTTCACTTTAAAACAAATAAAAAATGAGCGTGCAGTTACGCCATAATTGGCGTATGTTGAGCGGAACATAAGTGATATAGGCGGTGTCGTCTCCATAATATACATATTATGGAGATGACGGAGATATACATATCTCAATGACGGTACGTATGATTTTTACGCAGAAACGACGCGAGGTTAAAACGTGTATTGTAAAGTGTACGAAATTCTTCATATTTCGCTACCATACTAAATTTTTAAGAGCATTAATAGGAGTAATTTTTTTTTAATTCAATTTTGTTTTCTTTTGTTACCATACCTTACTATTTTCTTCTCTTAATAAATAATGCTTTGTTACAGATAATCAAGACTTCGTTCTCATATTACACGCTGTTGGTCAACGTAAATGATAAGTAAGCTCGGGAGACTCATTGATGTAGCTTCTAGAAATCCTAGTCAGATATTTATTAAGCCTATATAAATTTATAAAGAATAGAAAAAATTCGATCACGAGGCGGGACTCGAACCCGCATCCTTCGCGCCATTCCGGGGCGGATGCCTATCCAACTCAGCCAATCGTGACCCGCCTGAGCAATCGAATTTATTCTATCCTTTCGCGCGAAGGATGCGGGTTCGAGTCCCGCCTCGTGATCGACTTTTTTCTATTCTTTATAAATTTATATTTATAAATCATTTGAATGCCATAAAAACCAAAAAATATAAATTTATTAAGCCTATCAAAGTATTATGTATGTACTTTACGTCAAGTATAGGCATAGGTTAAAAGTTCTAAAAAATTTTTTTTTGTACAAAAAAATTATGTGAAGAAATAAATTGCTGCAGATATTGCAGTATTTCTTACTATAAGCCTTATTCCTGTTTGAATATAATATGTATTTTATTCACAAATCTTATTTAATCTTAAGGCGAGAGAAAAATAAAACAAATAAATAAATTTGTATCCAGAAATTATTTTATTTACGAAATTAATATACAATATTCTTGTTCATACAATAATCGATTAAAGTTGTCGGCCGCGGCCACTGTACGCCTCAGTCTGATAAAAAATAAATTAAAACCAACGCATCTAATCTCAAATTCAAAACACGGTGGAAATAACGTTAACAATTTAAAAATGAAATACACGATTGACGATACAATATATAATGTGATGAAATTTCATTTACGATTTAGAAACGGCACAGACGACGAATTTCCCGCCAAAAGTAATCGATCCGTCACAATTTTATGAATATAAAATTGAGTCATTTTTTATCGAGTATTTTTTTTTTATACTTTTACGAACTTTTACATAATGTTACAGATTAAAACGTGTTTTACCCAGTTAAAACTAGTTATAACAATACAATATGTCACAACTAGTCCTACCTAGGCAAAACGCGTTTTAGGGTCCGTTCACACAGACAGGCTCGGAGAGCATCGGCGCGCATTTTTCTTTTCACACAGACCGGATCGTATACGCTTGGAGTTGGTCGGAGCGGAGCCGTCAACTATTTCACATAGACCAGCTGGAAGCTATCTGAAAGCGGATGCGAATGTAATCGGAGCTGAACGGCTGCGCGAACGAGAAAAAGTACGCGATCGGAGCCGGTCAGCTCCTCTTATTATTTCACACCAAGCGCGTTCAAGCATTCTTAATGTCAAAAGCAGTGCACACGCAAAAATAAACCTTAAGTTACAAATACTAAAAACTCTGTTTTCATCGTGATAAGAATCTGCTCTCCTCTCAGAGCCGGTCTGTGTGAACGGACCCTTAACCGATACAACATAACTGAAAAAAAAAACTCGACGTCTGAACCGAGCCTAAGCAATTCCGTACGCTACATGATAACTACATTGCGTCCATATACCGGACGGTGTTTATTCCACCGCTCACATTTTCACTTACTACATATTCTGTGCGACTAAGGCTGGGTACACACTGGACCGTTGCATTGCACTGTGTTGCCATAAGTATATATTGCTCAAATGAAAGAGCACTTGTGAAATTAAAATTTCACAAAAAATGCAATAAGTATAATAATTTTTCAGTTTCATACTAATTACAATAAATTGATTATAACGTATACATTAGTTAATTTCTAGCCCCCAAATACTTGTCAACTATAAACACGGTTAACTTTCTTTTGAGTAATATATCATAACACATAGAATCAACACGTTCTCTGACGCATCACAACACAACACAACACAACACGACACTCTAGCATGCAACCAGGCCTCTCAGAAAAAAGTATTTCTTTACAATCGCACTCGCTCACAGAACAAACGGTAAACATGTACAGATAGACATACATACGAACATACAGACATACACACCACTCGCCCCGGCGAGGACCGTACTTTCCCCGGAAAAGAAAATAAAAAAATAAAATCCATTATACACGCAACACTGGCAGCTTGAGACTATGCTTTTATTTTATTTTTAATTTCTACCCGCATCTCATCGAACCATAGAGCACTTGCCATAGACACTGGTCTATAGACGCATTGTCTATGGTACCATCGCCACATTAATACTGAGATAACGCGGAATGTATGGCAAGTTTGTTTGTACAGATTTTTTTAAATCGACTTCGACGTACATGAACGTACCGTAGACAATACGACTGTAGACGCGTTTACGGCAAAATGAGTATTTTACCAGTCAATCGCCTTAAAATAATCGCAATACATAATTAATAAAATCCACTGTGCGCTTATAAAACGTAAGTTAATAATTAATACTGCTAATTCCGATGCATTGAATCGATACAAAAATCGACTTCGTCCTTTGCCCGCTTGTTTATTTCGAAAAAAAAAATTCAAATTTAGAACAATCGAATTGATAAAATGCTCATTTCACCGCAGACGCTGTAGACTAGGTCTCACTGAACAATCGTCCGGCAATTGTTATCTAACTACCCTCAAGTTTAACAATAAAATACTGTTTATTTATTTTTTATATGACATCCTTATGCTTTGTAGACGTAATCCTTGCAAAAACAGTAATTTCTCATGAAAAGCTATGTCACAAAAAAAAATACTGTTTTTAAAGGATTTTTCCTCAAAACTGGCAATTATTAGAAAGTTGCCATTTACAAAAATAAACATTATTTTACCATTAAACTCGGGGCACTAAACGTATGAGAGAGCGCGTACATTGACTCCATGATTACAAATTATATAAAAATTCAAGTCCGTACAAATATCGATGTATTCATTGATAGCTTACAAACAAAAACTGCAAAGCCTACACTAGAAGCGAGTTTCTAAAAACCGACATAACGCGAATTGTTTTAAAATTATTTGCATTTTATAACTGTACTATTGTTAATCAAAATAGTTTGGGAATATTTTGACTATCAATAGTACAAATTAGTTATTATTTCACGCACTGAACCCTAAAATCTCTCATACCATAAAGAACTAGACTCAAAATACCTATTAGATCGTCAAAAATGTCCATGCGAACATTTATTGAAATTACCAACTTATTTCCGTGGTAGTGATGTTCAAAATCTATTGTGTACAAAAAAAACATTGAAATTAACACCTTATTCCGTTGTGTTAAGGTTCAAAATCGAGTGTACTCAAACTCTGCCTAATATTATGACGTATATTTGGCAGGCAGAGTTTTGCTCACAATTTTCGAGCATTATTGTGAGTCTAGTTTTATATTGTGTAAAGCAGTATTTTAGGGTTAATTTGTGAGCTATCAGTAAATATATGTCGCAGGTAAGCTAATGTAGCGGGAATCCATGCGGGTTGTAGTCGATCTTCGCGTTCAGGGGCTAGCTGGGGACGGACAAACAAACATGTGATATGAATATACGTTTATAGAGATTAGAATGAGGAAAGCTGTAAAATTTTTATGTAATTGTTAATATTGATATGGGATTTCATTCTTTCGTATTTTATAATAATAAATAAATATTTCTTTTGTTTTTAATCATGCAAGTTTAGTAATTTATTACACTTTATAGTTCTGAGAGCATTACACTATATTATAAGGATTTGTATTCTGAAAATATGAAAAATAACTTTGAAAAAATCCCGTCTCAATATTGAAGTTATAGAAAAAAATCTAAGTACATAATAACAATACATGTACATGCATCGATCATGTAAACATACAGACAAGTCAACAATTTTATATATGTACACATAATTAACAAAAGGGTTAATTGTATCGTTACTTGCATAATATCAACATTTTGACATATTCCAGCTGAAAAAGGACAAACTGTTTATTTTTAATTTTTTGGAAATATAGTCTTGTGAAATTAATTTGCATTTATTAAAACTAAAAACATTAACAAAAATGATACAGCAAGAAGTGTCATGACTCATGTCTTAACAATACATAATTATTATACTAATTGAATTTTTGAAACAGTGTTGATAACCAAATTCATCCGAAACTGCTAGACCGATTTTTATGAAGTGATTATTTTGTGTGTATATTTGTTTAGTGTAAGGATAGATCGTTTACTATTTTTCTCTTATGGATTTGAGCATCCTGACAGAAAAAAAACAAGAACAGAGAATCTATTGAATTTAATAATTAAATTGTGGGTAGATATGAAAATCAAACTTCAAGTGAGGTTAGTCGTTGAAACGCACACAGTGTACCTTACATGGAGTGCCGCTTCATATTTCTCTGCACAATATATTATTTAATTTAGTGTCATTCTAATAACATAAAAACATTAAAAAATACACTATAAAAAAAGAGTGGTATCAACAAAATTAAAAACATTTATCTATAAGCCAAAATAAAATAAAATTTCAAGATAATTGTAAAAGCGATGTAATGTTTTTTGTTTGGTTGTATTTAACATATTATTTAACATTTAGATGCATGTATCGTTATGCATTTTTGTTGGATACGTACATGCGTACATTCGCATGTGTGTGGAACCGATGTATGTTTGCATGTGTACATACTTGCTGTTGTTTCTGTGTGTGTGTGCGTATATACTCATTTTTCTTGCTCTTGGGCTGTGCCCTGGGCGGCGTTATTGTGTGTGAGTGCTGATACGTACGTTTTGTGTGTGTGTGTGTGTGTGTGTGTGTGTACATGTTGCGTGTACACACTTGCTCTAGGTGCTGTTTGTATGTATGTGTGTATACTCACTTCTTCTTGCTCTTGGGCTGTGCGCGGGGCGGAGTGTTGGGGCGGCCCATGTTGAGGCCGGAGTACAGCTTGCGCTTGTCGGCCGGCTTCAGGATCTGGAACGAGCACATCAGCGTCTCGTCCACGGACATCAGCGCGCCTGGAAGAGAGAAAAAGATGTGTTATTTTAAGTTTATTACGAAAAAAAACCATAATCGAGCCTACACAGTAAAGGTAGTACGAACAATGGGGAATATTCATGTTTTTCTTTTTTGTTTTAAATTAATAGTTTACTATTTTATAACGTAGAAAAAAATATTAATGGGCTTCAAAATACTCTAGATATTTTTAAAAATGAAATTCAAAACTTTTAAAAAATTTAAGCAATTCAAACGCCGCCATTGTGCGCGCGCTTTGCGTGACGTCACATGATACGTCCAGTGGGTGTTTACCTTAGTGTTTACTATGGAGTGATGAATACAACGTCGTGTCAGATGACGTCACATTTCATTCGACCAGTGGTGGCGCGTTTTGGAAGTTTGAATTTCACTCCCTTATTTTGCACTTTTTGAATATTATTTTAGGGGTTTAAATAATAAGTAAATAAAAAAAAATCCTTTTCTTTATAATATTACGATAATAAGTATTCGAGAAAAAAATATTTTAGGTCATTTAAAATTTTATGCATATTCCCTATTAAGCAACCAAGGCTTATCGATAAAGTTATTATGAATGCAACATTAAAACCATATAGAGCTACTATACCATAACTACATTTACATAAGAACTAGTTACTAACACCACAGCGACGACCGCTTACGAGTCACGGCGATGCGCATATTTATGTGCTAGAGCTTTTTCGAGCGTTTTGTACGTAGTTTCCATACTGTTCGTAACATGTACCACCTATATCATTTCTACATAGTTTTTCCCTAAAAGAACATATTTAAACAGTTTTTATCACGTATCCCCCCACCCGTGACTCGTGTTACGGCCAAAGTTATAAAAAATATATTTCAACATATTTTTTTCCAAAAAAAAAAACCCTATTAACAGTTTTTTCGCCACCCAGCCGCCTTATCCCCCAAAAAACACATTTAAGGTGAGGTATTTCAACGAGCCGTTTGCGCGAGTCGCTCCTAGCGTCGGCTTGTCAAGAAAACGCGTGGCAACGTTAAGTTCTGAGACATAATATGTATTTTATAATTACAGGGCTTCAATTGAAAACCAAAATTTAGTACCTTTTTTTTGCAGTACATCAAAATACATATCTTTATATACAAATTATTTGCAAAATCAAAAAAATTCATTATTAAATAATTCGTTTTCGATTTTATTTTAGCCTATTTTTATGATTTTATATGATAGAGCAAAATACACGTGATTGTGTAACAAATTAGCACACTTTTTAGGCAATATCTTGAAGTGTATTGATTATTTTTTCTAAAAGCGTCATATAATTGCAAATACATGAAAAGTTTGATCTTGCAAACCAATTTAACTCCGCTTCGCTGAAAGGACTCCCCTTAAACACAATTCCCCCCACTCACCGGCATTGTCAAACTCGCCGCAATAGTTGGGCGCGCTGAACAAGGTGACCAGCTGCCGCTTGGCGAAGAACTCGTAGCCGTCCTCCACCACCTGGTGCGCGCGGCAGATCAGGTCGAACTCGTGCTTCGACAGGAACTTGCCCACTATCTGTGTACGCGAAATGTACAAATGTAGTTACAGATAAACATATATAAATAGATGGAAATAAATATAAACATAGGCATAAACATCAACATAATAATGATATAGGTAATAATTTATACATTTATTCAATCAACTAGGACTCATTTTGTTTGTTACAAATTACAATTAATAATTTAAAAATTATGTTAGTATATTTTAAAAATAATACAATTTATTATGACTACTAGGAATGCACTCCACTTCTACAGTACTATCAATGAAGCAGACAGTTTGCAGCAGTGGTTTAGATACCAGCAGTCGAGCCGACTCGCTATAGAGCGCATGAAGTGGATTGATTTGTATTTACGGATGCGGTTTCACCCGCATTGCTCCGCTCTTGTTGGTCTTAGCGTGATGATATAAAAGCCTATTACCTTCCTCGATAAATGGGCTATCTAACACCGTAAGAATTTTTCAAATTGAATTTTCAAATCGGACCAAGGTAAGTATAGAAAAATTCAATTTAAGTCGGGATCGAACCCGCGTCTTTCGCAGTAACGTGGCAATGGCAACCCACATCAGCAATCGAATTTGAAGAAATAAAGAAAATAAAAATTTCACCTACTCTTTCGGTTTTATGTCAAATACAAATTATATAATTTATAAAAATTTAATTCTCCTCCCATAACAATGGTTTAGAATTTTAGATACAATCTAAGTGAAGATAAACATTATTTTAGTATTTTTTTCTCAAAAATAAAACCAAACTAGCAAAAACGTACTTCCTAATTCCTATAATATCATTTATTTCTCTTAGTAAACACCATTTTCCAACTTTCACTACCTTGGAACACGCCAATGTCACACGTAATCCCCTTATCACAGACACCACAATCCCGCGGAAGCGGCGTGTTGACAGACGCCCCGTGTTATTGTGTGTATAAATAGTTGCTTTGTAAATAATGATGTACTTTTATTATTGGGATGTTTTGTTGTGTATTGATTTCTTTCAGGGCTAAAAGGTTTTGACAAGGGTCTGTTTGATACTTGAAAAGGGTATTGTTGTAATATAAAATTATTATTGTGACTATAGCAATGATACATATAAATTTATACTGGTTCAATATAATATTGTGTGTTTACCGTATCTTATTGCTTGATATAGGTTAAGCGTAATGTGCTTCGTCTATCCTTAGCAAGAACGAATTAATTTATATGCCTTTAGTCCGAAATGTTATGCTGAATCCACGTTAAGTCTGCAGTTTATCATTCAAAATACCGTCAAAAGCTATGTTTAGTATGTGCAATGTGCATACGTAGTGCTGCGTTTGTGCACATTGTAGCGCGCGCTTAGGTGTATGCGTATCTACGCGCAAACGTCTGTGCTTTTGTGTGAATATTGGTCTGCACGTATATGTATTTTACCCGCGTATATTCATTTATTATGTGTGTGGGTTTGCGTGTGTGTGTCCCTCCGCACGTTTGTATGCATTTAGATATGTGCGTGTGTGTGTATTAGCACGCAACATTACGAGCGCACACGAGTATTTGCTTATACAATGTATGTGTCTCTTTGTTTGTGTGTGTGTGTGTGTGTGTGCCCACCACCCACCTCAGTGCCGAACGTGAAGCTGACCCCACGATCGTTCTCCCCCCACCCGGTGACGTCCTTGTCCGGGTCGGACCAGAGCAGGTCGCACAGCAGCCCCTGGTCGGGCACGTCCGTGGGCCGCATGATGCGACGGATCTGCTCCATCGCTTGGAGGTCGGGGGACAGGCCTCCGTGGCAACAGAATATTTTTTCGTCCACTGCAAGAATGGAGAGGGACACGTTATTGATTGGAATTACATAGAGGATGTGATAAAATCCTAAAAGCATATGCGATTCGCACTTCTAATCCTATTTGCAACTCATAATGCGTCATAGCGCATTGAGAATGTCATCATAATACAATATAAAACAAACTCCCTTTGGATGCTTAGATCTTAAAAAGAGAGAAGTTTGTTAAGGTCGGAAAAAAGCGGGTGAAGCCGCGGGTGTAAAGCCAGTAACAACAACAGACAATAATAGCGCAGTTTGAAAATATTTCGAAAACTAATTGCAAGAAAATAAATTATATTAAGATGTTTAATTGTGCTTTCTATAAATTTTGAATACGACGAATTTTAGTATGGTAAATATATTATGGAATAGTTTATACACGCATAATAACGTATTAAAATCTAGAATGCATATACTATAAAGCTTATCATTATAACTGAACCCACGTAGAGGTTAAAAGATAATAACAGAGATTTACTTTAGCCGGTCATTTAACAGCACCGAGGTCATTGCACTAATTTTGAACACTTACAAATATTAACATAATACAAGATACTATTTTTACTACGAATTTGAATCAGAGATAGCAGAAATAATTCTATATTTCTCTGCAATTCATAGTACATAATCATCTTTCGGACTTAGAAGTTTTTACTACCATTTTTATTATTCCGTATTTTAAATGAAATAAAGAAATATTTTTCTTTGTCTTGGACCATCACAACAAAGAAAAGGTCAGTCACCATTCAATTTACCCGATAGATTAGATATGCAAAAAAACGTAGATAATAAAAACAATGTATCATATAAATCTCTACCATTATTCTTAGATAAATATGTACATTTACACATTTATCTGAATTTTATCGTATCAGGGCTATGCGTGTTTCACATAAAGGCGTCAGGGGGTAAGCTAGTACATAATATTTGCACACCACAATGCATCACACAATGAACTATTATACTAGTAGACGCGGCATACGCCAACATCATTGCACTAAAAAACAGCGTAATTAATACATACCTACTTAGTTACTTACTAACGCATTATCACCAATACAGTTGTTCTCTCTTTCACTCAGTGAAACTCGGGCACTTAGCTGAGTTTTTTCTTGCCAAAATAGAGAGCAGGTAACGTATCTAGCTTTTTTATATATCAAAGGCATCACAACAATAATTTAGATAGCGCCGCGACGCCGACGGCCGGCGCCTGCCCGCACGATAAACGCGGGTCACTTTGCAGACGAACATTCGAGAAATATTTGCGAACACTGCAACTGGACTGAGGTAGGGTTGAGTTTTGAACTCAATTATTGTCTTTTTAGTTTGTCGATATAGGTTGCATTGCATTTTATGTGTATTATCCATACTATCTAGTATCTACTAATTCTAGTATTACAAAAAAAAATTGATATGTATTTATTTTTTTTGTAACAATAACAACTTATACCTTATAATTGATATTAATAACAGCTCATAGCTTAGACAGCCTAAACTTAGCCCTATATAGGCAAAAAAAGGCTTTAAAAAGCGCTTACTAACGAAAATTCCATATTTTATAGCGCACTAAAATTTCACTGTAATTCTGCTCTAAACTCTATTGACCATTACGTGTTTTATCTCATTACACGCCGTAAAGCGAGACCGTCCTAGATTTTAATGTAAACACAGTGCACGCGTGTTTATTTAATTCAATATTACATCAAGGTTATATGCCACAGTAAACGGTACATAAACAGTATAGAAACTAAGTAAAAATGTTCGAAACTTTTCACACAAACATTCATGCGCATCGATCAGACTCATAGGCAGTCGTTGCAGTGAAGTCACTACTGCTGCGGCTAATGTCCTCTTAAAAGGGTCCACAAAACTTTCTCCGTCCAGCAGCCGCGGCGTATCGCCGTATCGTCAAGGTTTTAAAAAGTAATATGTAGTATTGCGTCGATGATGCGTAGGTAATTCTATCGAAAAGGTTTAAGTAGTTACCTTACTGGTCGTATTCGAATAACTATAGTTATGCGTCAAACACAAAACGCCATGTGGTAAGTGACCTTTGTTTTACCGAGTACTGAAGGTCAAGAGTGCTTTCAGCCCTAAGGGCCGATTACAGCACATAGTGCCCTTGATGGGGTATTTGACACTTCTTGACATTATTTGACGGATAAGCTAAACAGAACACATCAAGGAGCCGCGGAACCGGCCAGCTGAATATTATTTTACTACTACATCAAATAAGTTCCTGAACTTCGCTTGCCAAATGGAAGAACTTTTACTGGAAATATACAACCACATACGTCCACAAACACCATTGTATTCCGTCGCAGGCATTGTGATTCCGCCAATAAACTTATAACAACATATTTGGGATCGTAGACCAAAATTTTACAACACGCAGTTAGTCTTCTCGTACATATTTAAATTTGTCGTACGTATCTTCGCGTATCGCTAAGTTAATACTCCAAATTCTTGAATTTCTTATCTATTATATACAAATTAATATTTGTAATCTTTGCAATGTCAAAGTATTTCCTTTTATCATGTGCATGCGATACTTATAACAAAACAATTACTAAAATCCTCGTCTGTATGTCCCGTTATTTCAGGTGTCCTACGAAACGGCTAACCATATTAAACCGTGTGTTACAAGGAGAAGACAACTCAAACTATTATTTGACGACAATAAATTGGAAAGAACAAGATCAAATTCAAAACTGAAACATTTATTTATTCAATCACTATTGATCATCAAGGCAACCACTTTACAACAAAGATAGATATAGTCTGAGTCTCGTTTATATATCTCTCCCCTTCTGACTAAGCGCCTATAGTCTGAGCTAGATGACCTATTTCAGGGCGTCCAGTCGATTCCACAGGCTTTGTTCACATTCGCTCGTTAAACAATTTTCACTCTAGTGTTAACGATACACTATGACTGGATACAAAGGGATGTTTGCAGTAGAAATTTTATTGATAACGTTTTTGTCACTTCTTATTTTTATTTGTTAATTGTATATACAGGGTGTCCCACTCTTGGTATACTAAGCGCGAAGGGACTTGTAGTTTTGCATACACTGATCACGTAAAAAATACTTAAACAACAAAATTACGTCAAAAATTTTCCTGAAAATCCTTGTTTTTTTCTCTAGCTTCGCGCAGCCGGCATATATACCGCTTCTCTAATGTGAGCATTTTGTCTATGAAAACATAATTTTAAACGATAGCTCACGTGCTGGTGGCAAAGTTGGGCGGGTTGCTTGTTTTGGGTGTACACTGTACACGCAGAGTTTTATTTCATGAATTCATCTATGTATTTGAAAATAAAATGGGTCTGTTTTGTACAATAAAGAACAAACAAATAATTCCAATCCAGTCAACGACACATCAAACCAATGCGTTTTTCTTTACAGTCGCAACAGTATAAAACATAAGCATTATTACAAATCTGGTTCAAAAGGAACGTGTGTGAACTGCGATGAAATGCATTCATTTGTTAACCGTGCGAACGTATTGTATTCCGAATGGCGTACCGCGTTTTGCGTGCGGCACAATGATCGCTTCCTATTTGTGCAATAGTGATTGTATCTAGCCTGGTGTTGTGTAAAATTGATTTGAATTTATAAAGAGAGGCTTTGTCGTAGGTTTCATTCGCTGGGTGACCTACGTAAGTTCGCCTGCTGACTAATAATAAAGATGTAAAATACTACATTCCCAGTGGGGAGATGCCCGTAATAACTATTAGGCAAGCAAACTATAATTTATAAAAAAAATGTGTGCGTGTATTAGTGTACACACGTAAGAAGTAGAACTTCTTTATGACCTTATTTTTTTCAAAAAATAATTTACTATATGCAACTTTACAGAAATACGTCGAATCACGCGTGGTAGGGATAAGAAAAACGAAAAAATGTTGCACTAAATTATTTTTCAACCCCGATACAAGTTTCACTTCAAAAAGATTTTTATCCGTGTTGAAACACAAATTGGGATAGGTCGCGATTAATCTTTTCATCAGCACTAGATTTTCGGCAACAATCAGTAAAATGGCAGCATCAATTTACTCTCAAACATAAAAAGAGTCAATCCGTTGAAAAAATCTGTTGAATAATAATTGTAATTACCAAACACCTATGAATCATCATGAAAACGTCGACTCAGTCTAGCAAGCTGGCGACTTGCCATAGCCACACTACCAAGTCTTGATAACTTAAGAGTCGAGATCACTTAGAAGTGTAGATCACTTGATAGCAAGTGTAGATCGTTCTGATAGTCAATACTGTGGCCACTTGATATTGAAAGTCCCGTGTCCCCTAGTGGGGTATGGGACATATGCTTTATTCATAACATCTGTTTCACTGATCGATTTTAAGGACAAATAGGTGATTAGTCTTCTGCATCCTGCCACACAGAGACATTTTTTAGTCTCCACCGGGAATCGAACACAGGACCCCTCGGTTCTACGCTCATACGTTAACCACTGTACCAAAGAGGCGACTTGATATTGAACTAGATATTTCTGGAGACAAGTCTGGGCTGGGTTCGTCTGCGGTTTGGTTACCTTATGTGGTGTGAAAGTCGGGTTAACGTCTCGTCTTATTTTAAGATTTAAGTTGCAATATGAATAACTATCTGATTAAAGAAATGAAATAACTATCTGATTATCTAACTTCCTACTTATCAACACGACTGTAGACAAGATACAATACACATCATCATCATCATCATCATCAGCCCATATACGTTCCCACTGCTGGGACACGGGCCTCCTATGAGGGTACAGGCCATAATCCACCACGCTGGCCAAGTGCGGGTTGGCGGATGACACATGTCGTCGAACTTTTTTAATTCTTCGACATGTCGGTTTCCTCACGATGTTTTCCTTCACCGTTCGAGCAGTGGTGATGTTACAACATGCGCAGATAAATTGAAAAATCAATTTATTTCCTGCGCGCTCGCCTGGTCTCGAACCACGGACTTATCGATTCGAAGTCCGAGGTCTCACCACTGAGCCACCACTGCTCCATACAATACACAATAGAATAGAATCTTCGCGTTTTAATAAGTTCTTTCTATAACATACTAACTATGGCCTCAACTAATTTCTTTAGCTATCAACATACCGGCAATATAAACCATACTATAGTACAAAAAAGTCAATTTTTTCAAATCAAATCAATTAAAATCTACATCGAGATGTATTCACAGTTCACACAGACGCAAGGAAGGAAGCACATACACTTCCTTTATAGCGTGACTGTGACACTTAAGAATTAATCGTTAAAGTAATATATAACTTTGCCAATTTCCGAGGTTAGTTTATAGTTAACTAGTGGTCCGCCCCGGCTTCGCCCGTGGTACATATTTCGCGATAAAAGGTAGCCTATGTCCTTTCTCGGGTATCAAAATATCTCCATACCAAATTTCATGCAAATTGGTTCAGTAGTTTAGGCGTGATTGAGTAACAGACAGACAGACAGACAGAGTTACTTTCGCATTTATAATATTAGTATGGATCTAGTGTCGCCTAGGTTGGGCGGATACGTGGGTCGAATGTATAGTATTTTTATTATTCTACGCATTAACAAATACATGAAATAATGTCCTGTCATGTAGATATATTATATTATGTAAAATGATATAATGATTTACATCAGGTGGCCCACCTGCTCCTTTGCTTGCTCTGACATAAAAAAAATATATATAAGGTTAGCTTTTCAAAAAATCTCTTGATCACTTTATCATACAAAAAAAGAACTAAGGAAAATTAAGGAAACCGCTTGTAACAATAAAATAAATGATCAGTTTAAGGACATGAAATTAAACTCAACCATTTATTGATTCAACTGTATTTAAACACCACATAACTGAAAAACTCAATCATTTTTTTTCCTATCCAACGTTACTTCATTTAAAAACACTTATTTACCACCGGTTAAGGAAGTAGTTTCTACTTTCTATAAAGATGAGCTAGCAAGAAACTCTCAAGTCAATATCTCAACACACATTCATTTATAAATCTAGCCTATACATCAAACTACCCGCAAACTTTAAATTGCACCAATGAGGGTACCTTGAAACGTCAAACTTCTAACATCTAGCAATGAAACGCCATACAAGTAAGGTTTTGACTCACAAAAGGTTTTCCCAACATTTTCCATTAGTGTTACACGCGATCAATATATCATGGTTAGTTATCTAAAGTAGGTATTGATAAGTATATACGTATTTTATGGTTTTTATCCAATGCGGTAGAAAAAGGGTTATTTTTATAAGTATAAAAATGTACATAAGTATGTTTTTTGGCATGATTTATAGTTTAAACTGTAAATGTTGTGGATCATTCTCGATGATGATCTCTCACAATCTTGTTGTATTACGATGGATTTTCCTATTTGTTAACATCAACATCAGTATACAGATATAAACAACTGTATAAACAGACATTAGTGTAAATAAATTACATATACGATAACTTCACCATCACTACATAATATAATACACTAGCTGCTCCGCGCGGTTTCACCCCCGTGGCTCCACTCCTGTTGCCCGTAGCGTGATGAAATATAGCCTATAACCTTCCGAGATAAATGGGCTATCTAACACCGAAAGAATTTTTCAAATCGGACCAGTAGTTCCCGAGATTAGTGTGTTCAAACAAACAAACTCTTCAGCTTTATAATATTAGTATAGATATATCTACAACATATTGTAAATCTTTTGAAATAACGCTACCCAAAACCATCGGTATATAGCTATTATGAAAATTTTTGGAAAACGCAAACTCGATTAGACGCCGCGAAAACTCAACCAACATTTAACCTAATTGCTGGCTAATCCAATTTTCATAGATCCTATAATTTTATTTGTAAACCTCTCACATGGTATAGTGTATAATCGAATGAACACACTTCACGCCTAAGCGAGCGATTAGAGGCTATGGGGATAAATGCCTCAGAGATATTGTATTTTATCTTATTTGTTTTATTGATTTTTAAAATGCTAATGTTTAGTTTATTTAGGAAATAGTTACGTTCGCATCTTTAATGAAAATTACTTGATTACTAGATTTCCGCCCGCGGCTTCGCCCGCGTTTGCAAAGGAAAACCCGCATAGTTCCCGTTCCCGTGGGATTTCCGGGATAAAAACTATCCTATGTGTTAATCCAAGTTACCCTCTATATGTGTGCTAAATTTCATTGTAATCGGTTCAGTAGTTTTTACGTGAAAGAGTAACAAACATCCATACATCCATACAAACTTTCGCATTTATAATATTAGTAGGATTGGCCAACATCAAATTGTATAACTATGTAGGTATGGATAGACAAAATATATCGTTTTTAGATAAATAACGCAAAACACATAAATCGCATTTAGCCAAGTGGCTAGTTATCATTATAAGTTGATATTATTTTTATTATTATGAAGATAACCACTAGATTTTTTAAACGTATTTAAACTGTCTCAATATAGTTTTTTCACTCAAATCAGCATAACATCCCATTATATTTATTTACATAATACATATGATATACAAGCGCGAATATGGAGCCTTGACTGTAGTATAGATATACATATTCTATACTGTATTATGAAGTGAAACTTCTTTATGCGCCTTGAGGGTAAAATTTCAAGGTCGCATCATGGCAATACCCTCACGTCATGGAGTAAGGCGACGATTTTGGTATCTTTGAATCTTACCAAAGAAGTTTCACTTCTGACACGTGTGCTCGGAACACACGCTCTTTTTTTTTGTATGTACTCACCGATCGCCGCAACGGGTAAGCAGTTAAAGCAGTCTGTGAATGTCTTCCATAACTTAATGTTGTACCTCCTCTTGCACTCATCGTAGAACCTTACAACAAAAGAAAAACATACATTTATTATAATTATTTCTCTTTTCTTTGACACATTTGTTTTAAAGACTTCAGAATCGCATTTCATTTGTTATGTTTTAATTTCTCCTCAAAAGTCTAAAACTACTGAAATCATTTTAAAGATAATTTTATTATTTGTGATGTTTTTATCCTTATTCAAGACTCGAATTCGGGTCTTGTAGTTATTCCAATTAGTTTTGTTTAAGAAATAAACCCTTACGCATAAATGGAAAAATAACTCTGTCAATCAAATCCATATACTAATTTGGATAAAATTTTATACATCAGGTAGATCAGCATTACAAATTACACAATGTATATTATTTTTCACGAACTCTAATACGTAATTCACGCGGAAATTGTTCGATAGATAAACATTTGTTCACGTTATCAATATTGGCTTATCTTTGGATAAGATATTCGCATAATCATTCAGGCAAAATATAAACATTTTTTTCCATATGGGTTGGTAAAAATTTTTGTACCATATAGGTACATTATTTATCACATAGATGAGTGTTAATTATCTATACTATTAGTATTTATTTAAAATGATATATATAATACATATTATAATATGTATGTTTATCAGCCATCTGTTTTCCATAACACAAGCGAAAGCTTAGTATGGGATCAGATTGTGCCGTGTGTGAAAATTGTAAAAACAATAATGAAATATCTATTTATTTATGTACAATGTATTTAATGAAACAAACAATTTAGCTATCTAAGATTTATACGGAAAAAACAGTTACTCATACACGCCCACGCAAAGTCACGGGCAAAGCATTATCATAGTACAATATAATCTCAAACGAATAGTTCACGATCAATGTCAAGATAACGGTTCGTTGAGCGAAAAAATATAGCGAAGGAATTTATTTTATCAATGTGTAAACATGACATCACGCTACTAATTGTAAACACATACTTTATATGGGTTATTGTAAATTTGCCACAAAGTTAATTCGTCACCTAAAAAAGTATGTGTAAATTTGCCACACTTTTATTTTTTTAAAGTTAATTCGTCACGATTTAATATCAAGTATTGTAAATTCGTCACATCGATAATTTAAGTACAGATAGCAAAAAAATTAAACAATAAATTAATTTAAAATGTTTATTTCTTAATCAGTTTTAGATTTTCAACCTTACATGTAAAAAAATCACAGTCAAATTGGATGACGATGGACTTTGTAAAAACATAAGGAAAAGCATAACAAAGATAAATTTTGCTAAAAACCAAGGAACATCTATTTTGTATATGTTCTAAAAATTCACAGCAGTTATAAAGAGTATTACTTAACATCTACATTATTCTACATAGGTAATGGTTAAAATCACAGTTCTCTCTATAAATATTTTTAAAATGTAATTAAATGAGAGCGGCTCTATAATATTTATCACAATCGTATAAAAATAAGGATAAAATATTTTTCACCTATTTTGTATACAGGGTGTAAGGGACAGCCTCCCGAAAACTTTAACCATGGAATCATTCTGAGCAACTTTCCCAAAGAAACCATATTGCGGAAATGAAAAAAAAAATTCGGCTTCCCATACAAAATTTTCGAGTGAGATGCTAATTTTGTATGGGAGGTTGAAATTTTTTTTTAACAAAAAACTCAAACAGACTAGCGCGTTTCATGATCATGACACTTAATAAATCACAGTTAAAATCACATTAATTATTTTTATAATTCAACTTTCGTTTTCCATAAAAATAAAAATTCTAATACATATAAAATCATTTCAAACTTTTAAAAAGCGCAAATCAATTTGACTCCATAATGAATTTACCTTATGTTATTGATGAATTTACCTTATGTGAATGATGACTGTAATATTAAAATGTAAATCATTATATTGCTGGTTTCATCGCAGGCTGAAAGGTATAATTCACTTGCCTTGCTTGCTGGCGGTACTTTACTACTTGTGGCAAATTTACAATAACCCGAATATACCTGTGACGAACTTACACATACTTTTTAAGGCATGTGACGAATTTACTTTCAATGTATGGAGTTTTAAAAACGTGACGAATTAACTTTGTGGCAAATTTACAATAACCCCTTTATATTATAAAAAATTTAGCAATGTCCTACGTATCGTTAATCCTAATCTATACTATAATATTATAAAGCTGAAGAGTTTGTTTGTTTGTTTGATTGTGTTTGTTTGTTTGTTTGACGCGCTAATCTCGGGAACTGCTGGTCCAATTTGAATAATTCTTTCAGTGTTAGATAGCCCATTTATCGAGGAAGGCAAGCTTCCTATATATCTTCACGCTAAATCCAACAGGAGCGGAGCAATGCGGGTGAAACCGCGAGGAAAAGCTTGTCAGATATAAAATTCATTATTGAAAAAATACCCTATCGTTCACACCTATTTATGGTGCTGTTTAAAATGTGTATTTGTGTCTATAGAGATTACGATTATTGACCGTTTAGCTGATTTTTATGAAAAACTTGAAAATTGTATTTGTGTATATAATCTGTAAAGTTTACCAGGCTAAACTGTCGAGCTAATTTTGATGAAACTTGGCCTGGAAATAGTTGATAGGCTACTACTTGACGAGCACTTAACATATTTCCACTCTTCAAGTTTCAAAACAATGGAAAACTTTTTCCCTCGTACATTCACAAGTATCTCAAAATATACATTATAAAAAAACATCAATATCGCTACAATCGTTTCGTCATATCTGCACAGTGTTGATATTTGTATTGCGTATGGCTGCTACGCGATGACGTCAATTGCTCGCGGGCGGACACGCGGGCGGAAGTTAGCGTAAGGATCCGTTCACATAGACTGGCTCGGAGAGGAGAGCAGATTCTTATCACGTTGAAAACACAGTTTTTAGTATTTGTAGTAAGGTATATTGCATGTTTTTGTCATTGAGAATGTTTGAACGCGCTTGGTGTGAAATATTAAGAGAAGGCTCTGATCGCGTTCGATCCGCTTTCAGACCGCTTCCAGCCGGTCTGTGTGAAAAGACAAATGCGCGCCGGTGCTCTCCGAGGCGGTCTGTGTGAACGTACCCTAATATCGATAAATCGGATTTTGTTTACAAACATTAAAGGGTCCGAAAATAAAATGTTGCTTGAAGCCAGCATCAATAAATATCATATTCTAATATTTAAATTATGAGTCATTGCTCTGAATTCTGATTATTCGAAGGCCGATGGTTAAAATAAATTAATTGTATCATTAGTGAACTAAAATCAAATGTTTATAGTTCAGGATACATCGCCCATTTTTGCAAGTGACTACTATCAAGCTGATTTTCCGTTTGTAGCTTTATTTTGATGAGACACCGAATAATTTCGTGTACGAAACTCTCGATTGTGGTAGCTAACAGAGATAACAAGGATAAAAATTTTTGATTTGATGGTTCTCAAATATTTATTACGCAATATGTCTGTTGAATTATATAAACATTAATTAAGTGAAAACAAAAAAATCAGCTTGTTAGTAATCATTTATGAGGACCTCGTTATCGATACACTTTGGAAAGGGGGACTCTTTGAACCAACCATTGATTTTGTAGGACATATATTTTTTCGAATAATTTAGGTAATTATCTTGAGATTGAACAAAAAAAAAATTCAGTTAGTAATAAATATTTGAGATTAAATCAAAATAAAGCTACAAACGGAAAATTAGCTTGATAGTAGTCACTTTCAAAAATGGGCGATGTATCCTGAACTATTAGATTTATCGTGCCAATATTTTGATAGCTTGTTATTGATAGAATCTGTGAATACATTTTTGTTATATCTACTGAAATAAGAGCAATAATTATCATCGTATTATGTTGTTTTTTTGTTAGTGGGATTCCTATAAAATAAAACTGATTATTGTACACTGTATTTAACCTAAACACGATTTTTCCTTTTGTATTTATTAATTTAGCTCTAGACATTCAAAATACCGAACAACTACAGCAATTCCATAAAAATATACGAACTACAATGTTTCATAATAATCATAATGGAGGAACATGAAAATGTTATGAAAATATCGTAGTTTTCTTCGGAAATGGGCCTATAAAATGTTATTATACCTTTCCTGTAGTTACACCGAGGTTAGTGCTTATTACTGGGTACATTGACATTCGACCTAACGCAAAACCTACATTTGTTGAGAATATAATAGTAATGCATATGCAACATTTTCGTACTTTCTTTTTAATGAAAGACATTTTTATGGTATGAGTCAACTTTGGTTTAAATTTTTTAATTATCACTATTATAAGCAAGATTTTTTTTTAATATTATAAAAAGAATGACGGGCCTTACTATACAATTACAATTTTATAAAAAAGGCATGGTCTTGGTCATGGTCGTGGCACCAATGCAAAATATTATAATTTGGTCAGAAAATAAACAATTTGTATAAACTTTAAAGATATGCAATGCAAATAAAAATCAAGAAAATCCACAGACGTGTGTAACATCAGTTTTAAACCAACATTGAAAAATCTGTCTTTATCGTCTAAAATTTATAAAAACTACATTGTTTAAAAGCCATTATACAACTAAAAATACAAAAAGATACTCGAACTCAAACATTTTATTTATTCAATTAGACTTCTTCTAGAAGCACTTTTGAATCGTCATTACATATTTTTAACATTTACCACCGATTCGGAAAGCAGTATCTACGGAGAAGAACCGGCAAGAAACCCATCTATACTAATATGATAAAGCTGCAGAGTTTGTTTGTTTGAACGCTAATCTCGGGAACTACTGTTCTGATTTGAAAAATTCTTTCGGTATTAGATAGCCCATTTATCGAGGAAGGCTATATATCATCTCGTTGAGACCAAGAGGAGCAGTGCATTGCGGGTAAAACCACGGAGCACAGCTAGTAAGTAATATGTAACGACATATTATAACATGTTAAAGAACTGAACTCACCCATAAATCCTATTAATGCTCGCACACTCATGGTTCCCTCTCAGCAGAAAGAAGTTCTCGGGATACTTAATCTTATAAGCGAGCAAAAGGCATATCGTCTCGAGTGACTGCTTGCCACGGTCCACATAGTCACCGAGGAAGAGATAATTGGACTCTGGTGGGAAACCACCATATTCAAACAGCCGCAGCAGGTCGTAGTACTGGCCGTGGATGTCACCTGTAAGAGAGGGATGGATTTATATGTGTCACAATATTTATAGAATAGAATAAAAAACAAGGTATAAAAATATGTGAAGACGTTATAATATTATATCTGTATCACCTCAGGGACAGGGATTACTGACTTACATATATGTATGTGTAGTTAAAAAATGTATCACAAAAGAGCGTGAATCTCATCATCAAAAACATAATTTTGAATTTGTAGATAGTAAGAAGGTGAGAGATTGGACATCAACTACTTTTACGGCAGTGAAACATCTCTGTCATTTGAAATTCCTTTACTATTCGGGGAGGAACAACGGGAAAGGCTCAAGGCAAAATAGCATATGTAACAAGTTTAACTAATATAAGTATGAGAATCCAAGTTTGCTGGTCAAATAAATGTCCAACAATGTTTTAAATTTCTTTGTACTTTTATACTTCTGGATGAATTAAATGCAATGGTGATGAAATTATAAAAAAAACTAGTTTACTGCCCGTGGCCTCGCCCGCGTTGTCTAAAACCTAATAAATTATATACTAAAACCTTCCTCTTGAATCACTCTATCTATTAAAAAAAACTGCATCAAAATCTGTCGCATAGTTTTAAAGATTTAAGCATACAAAGGGACATAGGGACAGAGAAAGTGACTTTGTTTTATACTATATAGTGCTATAGTTCTAAAATTGTAAGTGTTTACAGTCATTGTGTTTAATCAAACCTACCACAACATCTGTAATCAATAACATGTGGCTCCAAATTATGTTTATTGCAAGTAAATAATGTATTTATCCTTATTTGTAATACATATCTTATCAACCTAATATAATATACTACACATTTGAAAAAACTTTAATGAATAAAAACAATTTTCGTTAACACTTATTTGTCTGTTGTTTTATCCTGAATGAGTAATATAAACTGTTGACAATTACGTCAAAAAAACATGTTATTTACCATTACATTAACAATATTACATATTAAATTTGAACTTGTATGTACATCTAAATTAAATAAAAAGTAGAACTGAATCAAAATAAACCTTGCGTTGTATTATCTTTGTTTACTTAAAATATTTATTATTAAATACAGAACAAGGATATGCTAATTTATTTGTAAACAAATTTTAATTTAAATTCAAGTTCCACATTCATGTTGAGAATAAGTAAGGCCAATACATATATTTTGATACAATTTTTACAATGTACAACCAAATTGTCCTGGATTTAAACCCCAGAGAGAGCAGATGAAAATATGCCCTTGGTGAATACAGTGGTTATAATTTTTATCAAAAAACAATCAGCAAAGCAGGGCAAGTACCCAGCATTTATCAAAAAAGTAAATTTTCTGAATTGAGAATTGATTTTATTAAAGTTTGAGAAAGCTTATGCCACACACATACCTATAGGTACCTATGATAAGAAATATTATAAACACCTTACTAGAACCATATACAAGCAAATAAACATATTTGAATTACATTCTTTATGTCAAATTCTCAATTCAGAATCCAGCTGGTCGTCTTATAGAATAAAAACATCTCATTTTCTTGTACAGGAAGTTAATAAAGAGCAGAGGTAAAACACATCTGCCCCAAATCTTATGAGGGGAAGCAGACCTTCACTTCTAGAGTACAATACAAAAAGTCCCAAGAGATTTTATAGTTTACTTTTAATAAACAGTATATAATACTAATATTATTCTAACCTGTTCAGTGTTCATGTGTATGTATTTATTAAATCTAGGTAATAATAACGAGTGCTAACTGCTCATGAAGTTTTAGCACATGCTGACTAGTTCTTTCAAAACTGCATTGATGATGTTTTAACTTTTAACTAATGAAAATTATATTTTCCAGAAGTGTGACCTATGACTTAGAAAGTGATTGGATACAGACAAATTTGAAGAGTATTACAATAGATTCATAGGCTCAACCATCTAATAAATGAGATTGAATGCAACATTGTTATTGTAAAACCAAAATAATTCAACACCTCTGTAAGATGTTGATGCCAAAGATTTTTATCAACAAAAATAGAATTCATTGATACAGTTACGACTCTTACGAGGGACTTTAAAAAGTAAAAAGATGATGGATATAGAGAATGATGAAAAGTGAATTAAATAATATTATTCTCTTTTGTATGGCCACACCCTTGAATTAACAGTTATTAATTAGGGATACTTAGGCCGTGATCATGTATGATGTAATCAGGCTCTTTCTGGAGTGACATTGAGTTAAAAATATGATCGTAATTTACACGAAATTTGTGACTCGATGATAAATATTATGAGCATAAACCTGTCACTATTTGTTTATCAAAGCAATTGATTAATTTAAGCCCCAGAGTGACTCATGTTTGGACGCTCGTATTTGTTTTTTAAATTAACGTACCCTTTGTACTTTGTTTCTCTCGTTAATTGTAGTCAATATACAATGAACATCTAAAGGTTGAAAGAGCATTGTTGCAAAATCAAGTTACATTACTCGCAAAGGAATACGAAATTGATTTCGCAACAGTCTCGAAAGTTAAACCACGGATGTAAAGGGAACAAAGAAATTTGTCGCAAGTTTTTCTACTTACCGCATATTTTCAATGGTGCTTCTAGTTCAAGTAATATAGGTTGTGAGAGGAATATTTCCCGAGATTTCAAGCATAGCCCTTTTATCTCCACTTCCGTTAACTGTACATTCATGCCAGGCTTTTCGCCCCGGACTGAAAACAACACAAATAAACATAACACAATGACCCATAAAAATCACTTCACTCACTAAAAACAAACGACTTTTCGACCAAATAAACAAAATACATAATAAACGAGCGCGAAATTTTTTTAGTTTACATTACAATAATTTACCTTTTAGTAATTTTTTTATTACGTTATCAATGTTTAACTCATCTGTGTCTCTGTCTGCCATCGGATATAATGTTTGTGCACGGAATATGTCTAAGTATATTTAATTAAAGAAGTAGGATCGTTAGGATATTTTCCGATTTAAAAGGCACAACCTATTTCAATTCTCGGTTAAAATGAAATTCAATGGCGGAGACATCACTCACATACACAACAGAAACACATCATCAGTGTGCCCAGTTGCTGCATGAAACCAAGAAAATTCCAAATTATATATTTTAAGGCTAGTAATTTAATCAAAATTAACATTATGAGTAGTTTTAAACGAAAATAAAAAAAAGATTTCTGAGTTCCGTACAAAAACGTTTGATAGATATATGTAAATAAGTAGGTATTTTTACAAATATTTTCTGCTGTATAATATGTTTATGATGGCAACTTTAAAGAAATCGCCTTGAAAGAAGTCTCGCGGTGAAAATATGAACTAAATTTTACAAGGCGGCCATCTAGCGGCCTTAATGAAGAAAAAAAGTCGCCTATATCTATGATTTGAACCAGAGAAAAAAATACGGGTTCTACTGGCTTATGGTTCTTTACTCAGTTCTTTAAGCTAGTACGCTAGTATTTCTGTGCAATCCTTGCACAGCGGGTCTAGCTAATTAATAAAAAAATAAAAAAGAGCGTGTCATGTATCACGTGTCAGAAGTGAAACTTTTTTGGCAAGATTCAAAAATACCAAACATCGTTGCCCTACTCCATGGCGTGACGTGGCATTGCGACCTTGAAATTTTACTTCAAAACAATTTTCAGTTGACACGTGTGCTTAGCACACGCGCTCTTTTTTTACGCATACTTTTCAGCATAAAGCGCAATACACATTGAGCCCGCCGGGCCGCCGACATATGTCGGCAACTTTTTGTCGGCGGTCTAGTTGGCGGCTTCACTTATTACAAGTCGGAAAATCGCCGGGCAACTGAGCGCAGGCGTACCCAAGCCGCCAACATGTCGGCGGGTAACACGCGCGGGCGCATGTTGCCGACATGATTCTTTTCATACAGGCCGCCGGGTTGTGTCGCCGGGCTTTGTCGGCGGCCCGGCGGGCTCAATGTGTATTGCGCTTAATATTAATTAATCTAGCATATTCAAGACTGGTTCTAATAAATAAGTGCTAAAATCACTAATCAAGGTTTAACAAATTACAATAATAAGTTAAGAAGTTTAATATCATAGTTACAGTGCGACATAAAAGAGATGAAATTAATTAATTTGGAACTAATTTTTTTTTTCATTATCTGGCAACCCTAAATTTTCAATGCAGCTGTCAAGTTGAATAAAAATTTGTTGTTTTTTTGGTGAAGTTGAGAATTCTTAAGATAAAATTGTAATTTTGAACAAGAAATTTACTCAAAAAAGGAGAAATCATGAAAAAGGTTAAACGTAGCGGTGTCCGTGATGCCATGTATAAAGTTTTAATTCGGTGTTTCTCATAATTTCAAGCTGAAAAACGAGAAAAATATTTGGAAAACGTTTTAAAACGTACAGCAGATTATACCGGTGAGATTCCATTTGTTTTTGCTCAGTACTACGTAAAATAGAATATTCTATTAGTGACGAGTGTTTAATGTACGTATCTAGGGCGATTATTACGTTTTTGAAATTTAATTTGAGGTTATTTGTATGTAAACAAAAACTAGTTTTTATAGTGCGACCAGCACAATTTGAGTCAAGAAGTTATATCCAATCCAACCAGCCTTAAATAGTATAGTGATAACTATTTTCATACAACTACCTATGAATCCTTACTTACTACTCTAGAGTGGCGCAGGGACCCAAAGTGACTCTTGGCCTCCGACATAAAAAAAATATTTTTAAGCTACTAAATAAATATGTTCAATGCACTATGTATTTGATTTTATTCATCTTAATTCGTTTGTTATAGGGGTTTCTGAAAGCACAGTACGCAGGATAGTGGAGCAATGGAGTAAAAATGAGTGAGAATATCTACAAAAAATAAATAAAAATATGTAGTTTTCAAATCACCTTGTTTTTTTTTTTACCTGACGGACCCAGAAGGAGGGTAATGTGTTTGAGCCTAAGGTTTGAGCTGTATGTATGTATGTTTGTTTGTTCGTATGTTTGATTCTATGTGCGCCTCTGCAGTCTAAATGGCTTGACCGATTTCTATAAACTAATTCCAAATACATTTAAGTAAAATTTGACCTAGGTAGGTTATTTAAAATACTAATGTATTTTTGTCTTAAATTTACACGATGATCAATGAAACAACTTTAAATCGCGGTATTTATTACTTTTAATATTTTGATTTTTATTCTATAGTATCAAGATCGCTTGCGTCGCAGTATCAGTGTTGCTATATGAGCGACGGTGGCGCCCTCATTTTTTTTCATCTCTTTTGTATCGCACTGTATAAGTTTAATATCATAGAAAATGTTTTTATTTTAATAGATTTTTTTCTATTACATTTGTTCGATCGTTTTTATACTTTTAATTTTTTTTCTGACACTTTTTCACACTGATTTCCCCAACTCTGGGGGCATGTAAATTTTATAATTTTGGCAACATTATTTTAGGCGCCGTCAGCGCTGCGTCTACGGGACTTTTTTCGTGGTGACGGCATGCTTCATATTACTTGCTCTGTGGCGTGCTTGTGCGATAAACATGGCGGGAAATTTTGAATTGTCATTAATTGTCACTCTCACTTCTCACGGGACACGCGGTCTCACTTTGCCACTTAGCAGATTTGAGTGTAATTATTATGTATTACAATGTATTATTAAACAGTAAATCCCAGAGCCAGTTGTAAGGTGTTTTGGATTTATATAAACATGTCACACGCTAACCACATGAGTAGATAAATGTAATTATTATTATCGTTTGATGCCAATTTACAAGTACAAAAATTGGATATGACTACATCATGAAAACTCGAATTGAATAAAAGTAAGTTATATTAATTAGTTCATTTACAATGTAACAATATTTCGTTCCTTGTATAGGTATAATAAATTAAGTAAGTTCCTATCATAATCTAATTAACTAAAATTATTATACCTATACTTATATTATATTTTTTGAGGGTAATAGGGAAATAAAAACCTTTGGATCGTTTTACTATTATATATTTCGTAAAAACAACAAATAGTTTAAAAAGGTACATAAAAACTTGATATCGTAATTAATCCTTCTTTGGTCCACGATAAGGATGACGCTTTCTGTAAAAAAATAAAAGTAGCCAGTAGGTAGGTATAGAAATTATGTAAATAGTCTGTTTTTCATGTAGGTAATACAATTATTTAGCAGTTAATTATGTACATTCAAACCTCGTTATATTTTAACAACAATAAAAGTAATCAATTTATATATTCCATCCCTTTAAAAAACGTTTGAAATCCTCATAAAGTACCAAGTAACCCGCATCAACTATGTGCAGTCCCTGCAGTATGAACAGATAAGTAATAATTATACTAACGCAGGAATAGTGAGTGTATAAATTCCAAACTTAGTGTTAACATCTTCCAACTTGAATATCCCTTGAATATATTCTTTATCAGCCGGTACTGCTGGTGTCTCAAATACAAGGTTCATTATGTAGTCCTCTACACAGCTGTGATATAGAATTAAATAATATTAAAGTTTGTTAAGGCTTTTACAGTAAAACAGGTAAAGATTTTCTAAATAATTTTAACAATAAAATAATATAAAAATGAATTAAGTAACTTATACAGCGTGACTTTTTATAGGAGTAATAATTTTAAATGGGTGAAAGTATGGCTCATTTGAAGTAAAAAAACTAACAAAAAATGCTTTTAAAACATTTTTATTACTTAAGTACTTTTCATAGTTTACCCTAAGAATTATGAAAATATAAAAAATAGTTAAAATATCAAACAAATATTCCTGAAACTAATAAGTTTCAACAAGGTGCACTACTCCCAAACTAATAATGCGCATAGAAAAATTCGTCACTGGTCGGCAACTGTCATATTCCCCGAGCCTCCGAAGACGATATGTTATATAGAGTGGTTAAACCTATTTTCTTCATGCATAGTTTATTAGAATTTGAGTTTTATTGCGATTTTATGGTAAAAGAGAAAAGTTACGAAATTTGTTTCGATAATTTAATGTAAGTTAAAAGCGAGGATAAGTTACACGCTTGCGAATACATATTTGTTGTATTGATTTACTTGGAAAATTCTATACTTAGAACTATTAAAGTGTCTTACTGAAGCCGGCATACTGATGGATGTATGGAAGGTTAAAATAAAACAAAGTTTATATTTAAAAAAAAATACTTTCTAACACTGGTTTACATTTAAATTGAAGAAATCTAATCATTTCAAAATCTCAGTCCAAAGGATTTACAAAATCAGGGATCATCTCCATTTCTGATATCGTAGAATGATCAGAACTTTCATTATGCTCTTATTAATTTTCACTTTCCCCACTGCTATCTGCTACTTGTGTAAATAATCATTTTATCGGAAAATTCAACTTTGAAACTAAACTAAGAAGGGTATGTTGTAACAGCAACTCTATATAATTCCATACAGAGATAATACGTGCGGTCACCACCAATATATAAAGACGACTGACGGATTTTTGAATTTTTTGACTGACAGGCTACCGTCACCTACCGCTCGAATTGTTTTCGATTGTGTATGACTCTGAATTGAATCCTATTTTAGACTACAAGCCCGCATAGGAAAAAATATGGGTCAAATGAACCACCAGGGGACATATCTAGAACGATAGAAGAGCATAAAATAATAAGATTCATCACTATGCCGTCACTTGTAAGCTGTCCAACTGAGTGCAGATGAGAATTGAAAAGTACAGGTAGACTCGGTAAATTTTGGTCATATATTTTTGTACGGCATTCTTAACCATCGATAGATCCATTAAAAATAATAAGAAACCGCTCAGTGCCGTACAAAAATGGTGGTCCACAAAGTCGGAATTTTTATTTAATTTCCGAGAGTTACCGGGGGTAAATTTGGTCATTTGACCATGTACGGCATCTGTGTCATACTATGCCTATACTGCTTTTAATCCATTACTCCGCAACGCCGTACAAAAATCATGGGGACAAGGGGAAAAAATCGAGAGTTGTAATCCCCTCTCTTTCCCTACTCCAGGGGGTCATTTGACTAAGTACGGCTTCGGTTCTACCCGGTTCTGAGCTCGATTTGGAACCGGGTTTCAGAAACTTGGAACCGGACTCGGTTCTGCATGCCCTACTTACAAGTGACGGCATAGTGATGAATCTTATTATTTTATGCTCTTCTATCGTTCTAGATATGTCCCCTGGTGGTTCATTTGACCCATATTTTTTTCCTATGCGGGCTTGTAGTCTATTTCTTTCGAACAAGGTGCAAGATGCAAGTGCATTGTTTAGGGCACTTACGATTCAATGATTCGGGGTGATTCGGGTGTTTCTGGAAATATGATAGCGAAGATCTCCATGCGCATTATTAATTTTGGATTACTGTAATGTTTTCTTTGTTTTACTCCAAATGAGCTATACTGTCACTTCTTTAAAACTATTACACCTTTAACAGGTCAGGTCAGGTCAGGACTTATACTTGGTTTAATTTTTATAAATTATTGAAAAGGATTTTATTTCTGGCTATTTATTTAAAAAAAAAATAATGGTGTGCTCGGCACATATTGCTTATAAATAAGAAAAAGCTAAGCAGTTCATACTAAGCGCAAGGCTGGTACGGCACTAGCTTCTCAATCTTGTTAGGTCGGAGTGTCTCCACATATGGATCAGCTACCAGCTTGGTTGTGGGGGGCGCGGGGCCTTTGCGCGCTTTGGGAGTGGGTGCCGGGGGCTAAAGGATCGCAAACATGTAAAGAACATTGTACCGATAACATGTTACACAGAGTTATGTAGGTATGTAAGTACATATTTACAAAAAAAGTTGGTAAGACGGAACATTAATTTTTTTTGTCAGAAACAAAGATATTATAAATTATAAATAGAATATGAATATATTTTATTGGGATAGGTGCGTAATACTTGACATATGAATATTTTTTATCTCGATTTAATTATTTGTAGGTATGAATTATTTTCTATAATTTCATCATGCCAAAAATTGAACAATACGTTAAAATGAAATTAACAAAAAAATATATCTATTACCTTCACAGCGCCATACACCACTTCGATGAGGCTTTTCACCTCCGACTCCAGAATCCTGAGGAACTTGCGCACGTTCCACTTCGTCACCTCCTTGTGGTTGCCTAGCAACGACAGCAGCGGCGTCACGTCACACCTCGCCAACCTGGAGCATCATCATCACCATCACCCATATTATTGTCACAAACAATATCATCGTCATCGACTTATTTATCATCTCAACAAACAGCAAATTAGTCATCACTATCATCATCATTATCACCACTTTAACATACATCGGCTCATTTATATGTTAATGGTAAACTTTTGTTGAGAAACAAAATTTCAGCTAAATTTAAATGAACATGTTGCACAGTTGTGGCAACACTGCGTTTTGTAGGGTTGATGGAAAATTCAGTTAAATTTTGTTGTGAAACAAATGTTTACCATGAATTTTGCTTTGCAGTAATCACAAGTTTTTTGTATTTTATTCAAAAACTGATTGAGTTACAGAGCATGCTGAACAAATTTATACCCTACGGCCGACAGGTGATATAAACTTTTTAAAAAATGCTCTCTTCCAGTAATTACAAATGGCACAGACCTAACAAGATCATCGATTCCTCTCAACACTTTCAAGATGGTGGCTTCAGCATTATTATTAGCTTCCAATATGCCGCGCACTTGTTCCTTTTTGTTCTCCAATTCTAGTCGTATTTCGGTTAATCGCTTGTCTTGTTTCTCCTCTCTTGCTTCGTTAATGTCGCGTTGGTCCACTGTAACAATATGTTTGTGTAGTTGGGTGGATATTTTAACCCAAAAACGGAAGTCAGTATTCTATCTTTAAAAAAATGTGAGCTAGCTATGTGCAGTTGGCTGCTTGTAGTAAACAATATAGATGTTTTGTCATGTATGTCTTATTAAAATAAGCTGTTTCAACAGATGTAGTGTTTTCCTATATCTGTACCTGCACTCATGCAATTTTTGGAAAATCTAATGCAATTTTGGGAAGTTCACTGCACTTGAGCAAAACAACGGATAACAGCTAGAATATCGTAAACTAACTTATAGTTTGTCTCATTATCTCCAACTCCTTTCTAATGAAAATGGATTCTTGCAACACTTCGCAGAGCAGTACAAAGATAGAGAAATTTTGAATTTCATTCGCTCGGAAGTGATTAATAACGGTAGTTATTCTATCCGAGCCGGCGTATTGCTGGAAAATAACGTATGCATATTAACTACAAGACTAGAAAAATCCTGAATTAAGTACTAAATATTTTCTAATTTGTACTACACAACGAGCTGTTTGTAGCTCGTTGTGAGAAACACTCGTTGTTGAAACATCTCATTGACCCGAATCAAGGTAAGTCACGATCCTCTAACAAACAACTAACACTAACCATTAACATTCATCTCATTAGCCACAAGCCACTAACAAATATCTCATCGAGCAGCGCGTCCCGTTCCGCGATCTCTCGTTCACACCGTGCCACCTCCTCCTGTCGCTGCGGCTCCTCAATTACATCTGCTTCTCGAACACACCTTATAGCCATAAGCCACTAGCCACAAGCCACAAGCCACAAGCCACTAGCCACTCGCCACTAGCCACTAGCCACAAGCCACTTACCACTAGCCATAAGCCAAAAACCACTCGCCACTAGCCACAAGACACTATCCAACAACCACAAGCCACTAACAAATATCTCATCAAGCAGCGCCACATGCTCCGCGATCTCCCACTCGCACCGCGGCATCTCCTCCTGCCGCTGCAACTCCTTAATTTTATCTTCTTCACACACGTAACTTAACCACTTGCCACAAGCCATAAGCCACTAGCCACTATTCACTAACAAATATCTCATCAAGCAGTGCATCATGCTCCGAGATCTCCCGCTCGCACCGCGCCACCTCCTCCTGCCGCTGCAGTTCTTCAATTTCGTCCGCTTCACAGACTCGTCGAGAGCCCTTTACGCGTAAAAATTCTTCAAGTTTGGCGAGGTGGTTCAGCTCGCCCTCGTATGATTGCATCTCCTGTGGATTGGTTGTAAACAATATAGAAAAAAATAAATAAAACAAAAAATGTCGGCTAAATCTACTATTTTTTTTAAATAAGCTTTGAAAAAGGTAAGATAAGATAAATCATCTAGGTAGTCAATTAAATAAAGTAGGAACACAGATTAATTAGAAAAAGACTTGATAGAGAAAGAACAAAAAAGACAAAGGTAGTATACAGGGTGTAATCGTTAAGTGTGCACAAGCGATTATTCCGTAACTATTGCAGATATAAAAAAACTTTAAACTGATATCGAAAGTACCTTACCTAATGAGTAAAATGACCATAATAAAATTTTAAAAATAAAACGAGAAATATATCCAAAAATGTTACATTAAACGCTCCCATACATTTTGTATTCATAGCAGATTTTCGAAATGACGTCCTCATTGTACAATACCATGAGGAGCTCTATTTAAAGTTTCTAAATTAACTTCCCTTCAAATTTGCGAAGTAATTAGAGCAGAAAACCAAAAAAAGAAAGAGAAAGCTATAATCTTTCATATTAAATGTTCATGGGATATTCATATCTCATACTAAATGTATGGGAGGGTTTTAAGATAATTTTTTTGATATTTCCCGTTTTATTTTTAAAAATTTATTACGGCCATTTTACTCATTAGGTTAAGTACTTTCGATAACAGTTTAAAGTTTTTTGTTATCTGTAATAGTTACGGAAAAATCGCCTGTGCACACTTAACGATTACACCCTCTATTATGTATCACATCTTATGGTTTTTTTTTTTTTCAGCACTTGCTGCACGCCCAGGCGCACTAACGGGATGTAAACCTGTAAATCATTGTTCAAACAATTTATTTAGTGTTTAAATAAATTTCATCACAATTTCATATTGTTTTCTTATTATACCGATATATCCCTATTAAGCTGGAACAGGCCCTTCCACTTCAACGCCTCCACCTTCCTGCAGCACTCGTCTCTATCCCCAAACGCGTTGGTGGCTATCTCCAGGATGTCCATCAGGTACTCCTTGCCTTTCACCAGCTTGCCGATCGTGCGGTTCCATTGGATGTTGAAGTCGTTTCTGAGGGAATATTTGATTTTTTTGTGTTATAAATAAAATACATAAATACTGTGTCCGTTTTTTTTTTTTTTTTCATTTAGGCATATAGAGGAGTTATTTTACTATGTTATTATGAAGCAGTTATCAAAACAAATGATATCCTAAAAATAAAAATTAAATATATTGAATGGGCAGTTTTATTTAAATTCTACAATGCGTGCATATTCGATTAAGTTGTTAATCGAATAAATATAAAAGTTTTAATCGGAAAGTTCGGTGCTGGGAGTAAGGAGCAAATCAAGTAGCGTATTTAAAATCTGCTACACCAATTTTCATTATGTTTTCACAAATGGATAGTGTGGTTTCGAGGAAGATTTTATTAGGTACTTATCTAATAGGTATGTTAAAAAAAATGCATCAAAATATGAGCAAAATCTGTTGCGTCTTTTGAAGTGAATCTTCTTTAGGCGCGTTGAGAGTAAAATTTCAAGATCGCGTCATGGCAATACCGTCACGTCATAGAGTAAGGCGACGAATTTGGTATCATAAAATCTTGCCAGAGAAGTTTCACTTCTGACACTTTATGAATCACACACAGACAGCGATAAGCGAATGATTTTATACTATGGCTATAATGAAAACCTTTCGACCAGCAGCCTATCAATTTCTTCCCGGACTCTCTTGTTGTCCGTGTTGACGAGACAAAAGCGCTTAGTTGCTAGATCCAGCCGATTTTCCATACGCCGGAGACGGTTGTTCGCGTTTTCTATCATAGCAAGCTCCTGAGAATTTACAGGAAAACGAAACAATAATGTAACTAAAACAAATAACATTAATGTAACTATACAATAAACATTTAAATATAATATAACATTTTATGAATTTCTGCATTTGTATTTAAATTAGTTTTAATTTTTAGGTATTTATTAAAACTAATTTAAATAGAAATGCAGAAAATTACCAAAGTACGCAAATACAAAAAAAAAAAGATCTGAACAAATACATCACATGTAAAGCTCACAGATATAACAAGAATCATCAAAATTGGTTCACAATAAGAACAAAAAAAGTACAAGATACATAGTAACTAGAAAATAACGAACCGTCGGAGGTTCAAAAAATAAACACGTAAGTACCTTATAATAATGTAGGTAGGTACGTGAAGATCGCTACACCTACTCCATACTTACATCAGCTTCAGTAGGGACCTTCTTCAGCAGTTCCACAAGCTGCTTCTGCGCGAGGTAGTTCAAGCAGTCCAGCTCTGCCTGCTGTGCGCGCTCGTCTCTCAGCACACCTTCGAGATGCTCATATTCCACGATGGATTTCTTTGTGCCGCTTTTGACTAGGTTGTCTCGAAGTGCATGCTGGCCTTTTTTAGCTAGCTGTATGATTTATGTATTAGATAGACAATACCTACTTTAAAAACAATATTATAAATAGTGCTCTGTCTTGTTCACCAAATAGTAATGAGTTTTTTAAGAAAGAAGTGATTAGTTACTTAGATTAATTAAAACATCGATATCCAAATTTATCTGTATAAAATCGAGGCAAAACGATGTACTGTTTGAATAACAACATGTATGAACTTTCAGTCTTCATACTGATAATAATATAATGCTGAAGAGTTTGTTTGTTTGATCGCGTTAATCTCAGGGACTACTACTTAGATCGATTTCAAAAATTAATTCTAAATTAAGTTCCTAATTAATTCTAATAATTATCTTATGAAAAATATATTTTTTACTAAGTATCTTATCCTTACTTTATACATAGTCACTTAATAAATTACCGATAAGCTGAGTAACAATAAATATGAATAAATGGCAATAAAATCGTCCAATAAATATAAAATTTGTAGAGCTGCATTTGTATTGTATCTATACATATTATCCTAATAAGTAATAGCTTACGTAATATTATAAACCTTACGTTAATACACAGCAAGGTCTCTTTCAGCTCGTTAGCAAGGATGCCGATCTGCTTCTCCTGCGGCGCTAGCTGCGGCACGCCGCCAGCGCGCTTCTCAACGCTACATGTTGGCGCCAATTTTTGGAACTAAAATTGTAGTTGTACTTTAGAACTATTTTGAGTTAGGTTTATTTGTTGGTATGAATAATGATGGGGAGGGTTTCATAATAATATGTATGATTAAGGTTTTCTATATGAGAACTTTGTTTCATATTTTGTTAATAGTGAATGTAGGGTTAGATTCAGAGTATCTAATATAATATCTCCGAGTGCTTTCGGGTGTTTATCAGTTTATGGCACTGAATTTAGGCTACTTTCTTTTACTTATAAGGAGGTACTTTCATACTAGAATATAATGTAAAGTGAAAGCTCTGCTAAGTTTACACTAGATGGCGTTGTGTGGAATGGCCTTTCACAGTCTAAAATTATTAAATTAGATAAGTTTTTTTCTTAACACGTTCACTGCGGCACCTAAAATGCCAAACTTACCGTTGTTGCGGCATGTCTTCCATACTTCACATCGGCAAGTTCACCACTGTGCGTCATGAGCCATTTTTATCACATCGCACCTTCTGACTTTGAAGGTTAATAATTTCATGAAATTTCAAGATATTTCAAAAAAAATTTTTTCAGATAATAGTATATATAGTCTTGTATATACAACATAAATAGCTTTTAGTTTGACCCAATAGTTTAAAAGATATGAGGGAAAATGTAAACCCCTGATTTTGTGAAAAATTATTTGCCGTCCCGCACTGCGTTGATACGGTATGTTTACAGTAATAGCGATGGGAAACACTGTAAAATAAAACATCGATATCGATATAAATAAATTTTGTATATTTCAGTCTGTTTGTTAACAGATAACGAGATCGTCGATACAAAAAAAAACACATATAAAACAAGGTACTTGATAGAGTACTATCAGGAAATTGTTCAGTAACTTTTGTTTTAATTTGTTCAGTAACTTTTGTTTTAATGTTTAACTTTTGTTTTATTATTTTCACAACTGTCATCACATTTTTTCATTTATGCTACGAAATAAAAAAAAGTAAAAAAAAACTAAAGCCTCTAAGGTATCATTGTCATTTAAAAATTTGATAACGACGCGTGCGGTCCTGGTGCATCACTATGCGAGACTGACACGCGGCGCGCTCGCAGTACAGTGCGGCATGAGGTGCTTGTCCATGGCAAAATATTTGACATGCCGCACACAAAAGAAACGGTTTCTTTTCTATGCGTGTGTCCAATATTTTGCCATACGATTTTTAAACGAAATTGAGTCCTACTTCAAACTGTGATCATAATATATTTGTCTCTTTTCTAGTCATTGATTAACATATAAAAAACCTCGCCGCACCACGGTGAAAACTGCGATTTTGGGCGCCGCACTGTGGTGTAGTCGCTGATGGCCCGATACTGGACATGCCGCAGTGAACGTGTTAAACATAATATAAATATTAGAATGTTATTTAAAATTATTAATCTCTTTTCTGTTGAACAATACATAACTCTAGGAACAATTTAGACGGTTTTCGGTTGACAATTTAAAACCAGTCAGTAAGAAGCATACGGTGCATTTACAATTTACATCTAAAGAACATAGAGCTAGAGCAAGAGCATTCTTTCGTGATCCTTTAGTGTTAACGAATACTTGTATTTAGTTTTAGAACATTGCCTAGAATCTTTTCGAACTCTGTATGAACAACGAAATAATGTTCTAGGCCTGTTTACAGTTTACACTAAAAGAATTTGACATAGTTGGGTAAGATTGAGTATAATTGCTCGTTCGATCTAAATGCACCGTTACTCTCCTTACTTCTTTGAAACACTTTTCGAGTTTCAGTTGATTTAAATATCTACTTAATTTACTGATTGTTTACCGTTCGTTGAACATTGCTCAATTCGGCCTCAGGGTCCAAAGTTTTCTGTTCCACTTGGGCGGGCATTTTTAATTATTTTTACGATTTTATTCTCAAGTAAAAAGTAGAAGTAGCAAAACATAGACGTTGACAGTATTAATTCTTCTTATTTTTTGCTGTCTATGCAATATATTCAAAACACATCTAAATAAGGTAAAACTAGTTTTGACCTCATTTTGTTTACTGTTCAACTCACAGGTTCAACTGTTAAATTTTTGGGACTAATAGAACTTAATTTTTGTTACTGTTAAATTGCTGTATCTATTTTGTTCAATAGTATATGGGAAGTATATGGGTTTTTAAAACCTGTCTTTAAAAAATAAAGATTTAAGAAAAAGTATTGAGCTTACTCATTTCTTTATATCGTAAGAAGTAATATACTTATATCAAGATTTTTTTAAAGTGTAAAGGTTTAATCTATTTCATAATACATGTATATTCATAATACTGTACATAAATGTGGTACATAATGACTGATATGTAGTAATCATTGCAATTTGCTAGAGGAAATTTAATTGCTTTAAAAATATTAAAATGTATAATATGTATAGATACAATATTTAGGTATGAGTCACTATAGCTCTATACATTTCTTTGTATTCCATTAAAAAAGACGATATAAATAAAACACCATGATTTCAATTCATTAATTATTCATTTCACATAATACATAGATGTAATAAAACTAGTCACAGAAGATCTATATTAAGTACTTAGTATCTATAAGTACGCTGTTAGAAATTAAAATTTCATGATTTATTAACTAATTTTCTATAATATATTGCAAGATACGTAAAAAGAAATGTTACAAAAACGCGGCAAAAAAAGAAATAAAAAATTTTAATTTAGAAACAGAACAATTCAAGAAAAGTTGTTACGATTGTTAGAAAATTAATTGAGAAATTATTAAGAATTAGTGTAAAGAATGCCCTTGACCTACGTAAAAAATAATGATTACATTAGTAATTGTTCTTGTCAGAAACTAATGCTTCCCCGCGATTTTCCTGTTAACTTCAAATACAAAATATTTTACTAAAATTTTATGTGTACTATGGAATATTGAAAGCATTCTCACAAATTTAAGATGAAAACAACCAAGAAAATTCATTTCAGTCATTTCGTTTTTATTTTGCGAAAGTGAAAAATCTTAATATGTAATCGTTATTTTTTAACATACGTGGTTTTTTTAACAATTTTATGAAACATACAGATTATAAAATATATAGAACCAGTTTAATGAAAGAAGTTAAGAAAACAGATGCACTAAAATAGTTAGAAAAGAACATTTATTAGTAGACAGCAAAAAAAATCTTAAAAGAAATGACTATTAAATACAGAACACACATTTGTGCAAAAATAAAGAATTATACATAAAACTAATATACATAATAAATTATATTGCATTTCACATATTATGAACCTGTTTACAATTCAGTCTTAAAAATAAATTATAAAAATAATAAGCATTATAATAATAAGAATTAAAATTAAGTACATAAAATATTAAGTAGTGTGGAATGTAAAATGGAATTAGAAATATTATAATCTGTGATGAAAATAATATAGATAAAATATACATCGTAGCTGTCAAATGGAAAAGATTTAAAGGCATATTTAATATTTATCTTTCCTTATAAAATATTACAACTATTTTCATTGTAATTATTATTAATGCACAATTATAATATCGCCAACATGCATTTTTGTACTTTCAAAAATAGAGCGATATTCAAATGTTGTAAATTAAAGAGAAATATACAAATACTGTTACGATTAAAATAAAGTATAATATTGTTTATTATTAAAATCAAGATTAAAATTCACTATGACAAAAATGTCAATTAAAAACGATATTAATCTCTGAGGAAATTAAAAAAAAATATAAAGCGTACACAGATTAAGAGTATTGTAAATTTTGAAAAAAAAAATGTTTTTTTTTTTTATCTCTATCACTATTAAGTAGCAATAGACAAGAGAGGGCACATTAAATGTTGCTTATATTAAAAGTTAAAACACTTGTCTTCTTTAAACCACAATGTTGGTGCTATGATCAACTTCATTTAGTTGCACTATATCTCATTTTACATTATGACGTATATTTTACTTGTAATTAATATCTTGAGGCACTTAACCTTTACCTGTATGTATGTATGTTAAATATTTAGAATCTGGACCAGAAAACATCTGATTTCCACAATCGAATCGATCTCAATTTCTTAAGAGTTTATCCAATATACTTACGACATATTTCTAGAAAAATATTGAGATATTTTTGACATAATATTGAACAAGTTTGCCATCCTCAATTTAAAGTTTCAATTCAAAAAAGGATAAGTGCAATTAAATAAAGTTAATTAACAAAAACACACAGTTGCGTTACAATAAAACATCTTATTGTAAATAGTACCTTTGTAAAATTGAACTACGAAATAAGTACATTTGATAAAATAATCTCTACGACAAATTTAAATTAGTGCTCCTTATACGCTACAATAAGGCCAAATCTATACTAATAATATAAAGCTGAAGAGCTTGTTTGTTTGTTTGAACGCGCAAATCTCGGGAACTACTGGTCCGATTTGAAAAATTCTTTTGGTGTTAGATAGCTCATTTATCGAGAAAGGCTATAATATATCATCACGCTACGACCAACACGAGTGGAGCCACGCGGGTGAAACCGCGCGGAGCTGCTAGTTGTTAAAATAAAATTTAAGGCACAGAAAGGCGTGATTTTTTTTTTAAACAATTTTCTCTCGGTTAAGGCACGTCTTGTAATTTTTTTACTTATGTTAAAAATTCATAAAGTATTTTATTAGTATTGTAGCAGATCGTTTCTATTCATAATATGGCTATTAAATGATTATAATGTGATGGCCTTTTTTGGGCATTGGTTTTTATTTAGTATTTCGTCTTTGTGTGAATACTGAAAAATTTGTACAAGAATTTCGCTTGACTGGTAAATTATATTTAACGGTAATTTTTTAACGTGCAAATATAATTTAGATAAAAAAATAAGCAATCGAATAAGAAATCTCACAGACCAAACTGCGATTTTTGCGATTCTCTTTCGATTTGATGTTTAAAATAGATTAAAGATAAATACTAAATAAAAACCACGCCCTATGCCTGTAATATCTAATCTATTCTATAAATTCTAAGTGCATTGCAATATATGATTATTTTATACCTATGTGTTATTTACATAAAATGGACGGTAAGAGACTGTTAACAAAATGGCCGACATAAAAAAAATTGAATATAGAACCTCCTTTTTGAAGTCGGTTAAAATTGTATAAAAATCGTTCGTTATGTATGTACATTCGAATTCGGAATATGTTGTACCGTCAACTATAAAATATTTTATAAATTAAAAGATATTATTAAGTGCTATTGCACAAAATTAACTACCTACGTGCATAAAAGGATAAAAATTAATTATACATAATAATATTTTTATACGAGTATCACTGTGAATGCGCATACTTCGATGAAGTTAAATTGTAGAAAATAAAAAATAAAACATTTGACTATTATGGCGGGAATTTAAAAAAGCAGCATTGACAGCTGTCAAAAGTTTTGACTTTTTGTGATGACTTAAAATGAAGTTCGATAAGTTGGGGAAACTTTGAAAATGTTTATTTACTTAAATAGGCATTTAAAGTTATTCCTTTTCTAACAACTTACAATGCTGTTTTTAAAATGTTGGTCTATTTTTCTATGTCTTATTTTTTCAATACATAACATATACAGGTTCTTAAAAATAATTGTAATCATGTAAATTGTAAGGGATATGCAGATGGATAATAATATACCTTCAATATTAATTAACAATTAGAACATGCTGTATAATCATATATAAGTCTTGTTTTTTAACAGAAATATATGAATAGATATTTATCAAGTATGCAATACACAGGGTGTTCTTTTGATCACCAATGAAAGAGCACAAAATATACAGCATGTTCAAATTATTATAAGGCACACATATAATTAAAAATACATATATCGTATGCACATACACAGACAGGGTTTTGTCTCAAGGAAAACCGATGACAATTGAAAATTTAACTTGATAGTTCTATACAGTGGTGGACATTTAATTAGAAACACGTAACACGATGAAGTAGGCATCATATTTATTTAACATTTGTGTAACAAAGTATTAGAGACTAAGCATTATTTCATATGTTTATCTACTACATATATGATCATATATAATATGAAATAATGATTTATCTTCAATACTTTGTTACACAAAACATGTTAAATGATAAAAAATGTCACGCGTAACGAAAAAATGTTACACTATATTTTTTCCAATCCCGATAAAGAAGATTCACTTCAATAAATATGATGCCTACTTCATCGTGTTACGTGTTCCTAATTAAACGTCCACCACTGTATATTTATAATGACAATGATCGAAAATTAGATTTCATATCAATATACATTTATGAATCTGATATACAGGGTGTTCTCATCACCGATGGAACAATCCCAACAGTCTACTAGCACGGCTAGGTGTAGGCGCAGGCGCAGGTAACTTGCGACGTTTCTCCGATGTTAGCTTGTGTTTCATCTGCTCTTCTATCAGCTCTTGCATGTCCATCTGGAAGAATTGATTCATTATCAGTATAGTGTTCTTAAACAGGATGTATAGGAATAAATGGATAGTGATAACAACAGATATAGGTTGACTGCGATTCAGAAAAATATATTTTGTTACTCTTGGTTTACGAGATATTCAAAGTTTTAGAAAAAGAGAAAAAAGTACGTCTAATTTGGTCAATGGGGAATATTCATGTTTTTCTTTTTTGTCTTAAATTAATAGTTTACTATTTTATAACGTAGAAAAAAATATAAATGGGTTTCAGAATACTCTAGATATTTTTAAAAATGAAATTCAAAACTTTTAAAAAATTTAAGCAGTTCAAACGCCGCCATTGTGCGCGCGCTTTGCGTGACGTCACATGACACGTCCAGTGGGTGTTTACCTTAGTGTTTACTATGGAGTGATGAATACAATGTCGTATCAGATGACGTCACATTTCGTTCGAGCTGTGGTGGCGCGTTTTGGAAGTTTGAATTTCGCTCCCTTATTTTGCACTTTTTGAATATTATTTTAGGGGTGTAAATAATAAGTAAATAAAAAAAAATCCTTTTCATTATAATATTACGATAATAAGTATTCGAGAAAAAAATATTTTAGGCCATTTAAAATTTTATGCATATTCCCTATTGCAATGTATTTTACATTTTTGCTATTTAAAAGAAACAAGAAGTAGATTGATAATAATAATGATGAAGACCGTGATAGTGTTTATGATTATAATGATGCTGGGGATGATGTAGATGACAATGATAATATCGGTGACGATGATAATATTAATGATGATACTGTTGATAATAACAATGGTGGTGATAATAATAGAATAGATGATAATGATAATGTATAAACAATAATAAGGAATGAAATTGATAATGACGCTTGTTAATATAATATGTTGAATAATAATTTTTATAGTGTAGATGATGATGATAATTATGATTATAATATAGAAGATGATGAACAAAATTATGATGATGATGATAGTGTTACCTACTTATGGTTGTTGTTTGTATGTAGATTTACGTGCAGATGATATTGTGTATGATAATTATGAAAACAAGTGATAACTGCGTTAAAAACAACCGACTTCAAACTTGCACTTGCAAAATTTACAAATACCTACAGACAAAAATGCTCATAAAATAAAAACTACAGGGCCTATCCGAATAAAATTTTTATGGAACCAATTCGACACCATCCCGCATCGAACAAAAAAAGAATCACGTAAATCGGTTCAGAAACCTCGGAGTAATCGGTGTACATACATAAAAAAAAAATATACCGGCCGAATTGATAACCTCCTCCTTTTTTTTGAAGTCGGTTAAAAATATAGATAACAATGATATAATAGCTCATATTGACGATAATAGCGATTTTGATATAAACATGATTATGGCAATTATAATGATGATGATGATGATGATGATGACCACATACCTGCCACTGCTCGAGCTGCTGCCCGAGGTCGATCTTCTGTCGCACCGCCTCGTACAGCTGGCTGTTCGCCTGCATCAGCTCCACTCGGGTCTTCGCCAGAGACACCTGCATTAGGACAAGTGAATTTTAGTGTTAGTCGCTTTACATGGAGAATATGTTACATAAAATAATTTTACATACAATAAGTTCAAAATCAAGATTTAATATTCATAATGGTTATTGTAATAATACGAAGATAATTTATACTAATATTTCTTGAATAACTTTATTTTTTGAATTTATATTTTTTTGGTTTTTATGGCATTCAAATGATTTATAAATATAAATTTATAAAGAATAGAAAAAAATCGATCACGATGAAGAATAGAAAAAATCATCTCAATAGATGGCGCGCAGTGTGTCCCTTAAGACACATAAAACAGAAAGAATAGAATAAATTCGATTTTGCTCAGGCGGGTCACGAGTGGCTGAGTTGGTTAGGCATCCGCCCCGGAATGGCGCGAAGAATGCGGGTTCGAGTCCCGCCTCGTGATCGAATTTTTTCTATTCTTTATAAATTTATAACTTTATTTCTTATTGTATTTGAAAGGTTGTAAGTTTATTGTTGAAATGGAATTTCTAATTCTAACCCTGGCGTCGGCTAGCTGTCGATGATTGGTTGTACCAACTCAGAAACCTTCGTGGGCTCATAAACTCTTTGCTGAAGATTAAATATGACTATTTACAATATTTGCTTACCAAAAATGCTTAACAATGATGTAGATTATGTATAAAAATAACACACATAAGCTATAGAAGTACTTTTTTCAAATTTTTACGAATGAAAAGTATCCTATGTCCTTTTCCTGGTAAGCTCCCCGCCAATTTTTTAGGCAAATCCGGTCGGAACTAACACGACTTTATTTTATATATAACTAGCTTTCCACCCGCGGCTTCGCTCGCGTTTTCAAAGAAAAACACGCATAGTTCCCGTTCCCGTGAGATTTCCGGGATAATCCCTATCCTATGTGTTAATCCAAGTTACCCTCTATATGTGTGCTAAATTTCATTGTAATCAGTTCCGTAGTATTTGCGTGAAAGAGTAACAAACACACACACACACACACATCCTCAAAAACTTTCGCATTTATAATATTAGTAGGATAGGATCACCTCAGCGGCCTTCTTCCTCTCGATAGCTTCGTCTCTCTCCTGCCTCGCGCGGGACACCGCCTCATCGTTTTGCAGGCTCGTGTCGTTCACGTCGTTCATGAGTTTATCCCGTTCTTCTGCTGCTGCGCGGAGTTCTACTTCGGCTACTGACAGCTGAAATGGACATTTTTATTTTTTTAAACTCTTAATTATTGAATAAAACAAGTATGTACGTACCTCTACACAAAGGATATGTTGATAGTAATGACGTAAAAAAATTATATGACTAAAAATAGGTGGAGAGAATGATATGGAAAATTGAATAAGATTGGAAAGCATCGATTGCTTAAAAGTGAAAAATTAAAAAAAAGGACTACATATTGGATGTAGTTCTAAGACATCTGATCCTATTTCCATAAAAGGCTAAACAATACCTCCACACACAATAATTAAAAGAGCATCTTTTAAAATGGTATATTCAGCGAATGAATATGTAGTAGAAAAAAAAATCTATCAAGGTATGCTTTCATTCCATTTTGTTATTGCAAAAAATTGTATCGATATTAAAAACCTCCATCTGTACATTTCAACTATAACATTTGTAAATAGATCACCATGACTCATACCAACACACCAACGTATACATACTTACATATATACAACTTTCAATTAGGTTCTAGACTCCATTACCTAATTACGAGCTATTATCTCACACCCGTATTTACTTTTAACTAAATAAGCACTACACTACGGCCTTGGAAAAATATTAAAATGAAGGCTGTACACTTTCACTGCATTTATTTCTTTGACATTCACAAACCGACGTTCAAAATAAATGGTATTTATTTAAAGACCATATAAGTAAATATGTAAATGTTTTTTATTTTTTATTTCCTTGTGAATAGCATTAGGTCATGCTGTATTTTTATATATAAAACAGATTTTTATTTGTCAAAAGTTTTGGGACCATATTTTTAACTACTCTAATTTATTTATTCTAATCTATCTTTGTACCAAACAATAGAAATCAAATTTTATCTAGATCGGTTCAGCTGTTTTACGTGTAAATAGTTAAAAGCTATAAAAAATAAACGCACATTTTCACCACCTAGAATTCTATATTTCATCAGGATATAAAATTTAACCTTAAAACACGTTTTAACACTGCTTTTATTTAGAACTTATTAATTCTAGTATATAAATGGCAGATTTTATGATCTAAGACCAAATGTAGATTTTGACCACATCGACAAAAATGGAAATGACCATAGCCAAAATGGTCAAGTATCCTTAAAAGAAAAACGTGGGCAGATGCGTAGGCGATATATTTTCTATAAATTAAATGATATCATATTAAGGATGTATATGACTAATGTATGCCAGCGTATTTACTCGTTTACTTTTTTTTTATAGAAAGCCTGAAAATACAAATTTTCAAACAAAAATTAGTTAACAGTTAACAGCAAAATGTAAAGTTAAAAAAAATTGTTTTAGACGAACTTATCTAGAAAATAGATAGACAGATTTTAATGGGGTTTGCATTGCATGATTTTATGTAAGTTTGGTGATACGTTTAAAGCGATTATAAATTCTTTACCACGTATCTATTGAGAACGGCTAAACCGTAACCGAGAATGCTTCTTACTGATAGTCCAAAAGTTTTTTCAAGGAAACAATAAGTGACCCGGAAAGTTAGAAAATGTAAGTGAAAGTGAATTTAAGTTAATGCGATATAAAACCGGCGAAATTTTTAAATATTTATTATTTAAATGTGTGTTTTCCTTTTATTTTATCAATTTAGCGAGAATTTATGTATAAATTACTTTAAAATATACATAAGAAATTGATTTTATGGTCAGACCTGTGTTTTTTATTCAATAATTATGTATGCGAAATAAATTAATTCAAAGATTTAACTAAACATAGTTCAAATATGTATTGGTATTCTGAGACACAATGGTTGACTTTTATTTTTGTTTTTAACAAAAAAGGAGAATATATTTCTGTCCTAATACAATAAAAACGTAGCTAGGAGAATTAGAATGAATGAATATCCTATAATATTTTTATTATTAGTTTTTTAACATTGTTTAAAATTTAAACAAATATTTAGTCGCCCGCCTCACCAACCGAATTTTTTCAACTTACTTTTTTGAAGTGAAACTTCTTTAGACGTGTTGAGAGTAAAATTTCAAGTTCGCATCATAACAATACCGTCAAGTCATGGAGTAAAGCGACGATTTTTGGTATCTTTGAACCTTGCCAAAGAAATTTCACTTCTGACACGTATGCTCGGCAAACACGCTCTTTTTTATATATCTAAGGGGCCATCTATTTAGATAATTAACAACCATCTGAATCAATATAATATACCAAATAAAATTGTTCGAATCTCGCGTAAAATCGTTTTTTTTCTGTTCCTTAAATATTTCGAGCATATTCTCGTAAAAAGCAGTCATTGGCACCTAACAACTAACTGTGAACAACGGTGTGTCGATTGAAATAAATTGATTCGCGATTTCACGAGCATGTAGGTGTAATTGACCATTTATGGAACATTTTTTGAACAGTTTTTTTGTTGTATTGTTACTTGTTAGAATGTTATATAGAAGTTTTAATACGTTTATCCTCGGAACTGCTATATCAAAATGTATTTTGTAGGATATTTTTTAGGAGGAAACCGATTTTATTATTTCTATTTATTAGATATTTTTATTATTTTCAACATATTATTACATAATATTTTTTATTATAAATGCAATAAGCAGTGTATTTTTTGTAATTTGTGAATCATTAATCCAGATCATCCATTCCAATCTCATAAAATACAAAATCTTATCATTTCTGATCTTTTCTTCCATATTCTTATTCAACACATAATAAAAACCCAAACATTTTTTACAAAACTTAATTTAAAAATGTTGCAAATTGGAATTAAACCATTGCCAAAATGATGCAAATTTTAATGGAAATAAACCAAACATCGATTACTTATCGCAAATACATAAAACTCGATGATTCGATCGGACTGCAATCATGTTGTAAGTGTAACTCAGATTATCAGCCGTAATTTTGGCTTACGTAAACATTTGAAACAAATTCACACAATCGTATTTGTGCAATGTATCTTCTTATACTCTTTTTGATTAGACTGATGAGACAAGATAGAATGGTATACTATGGTATTATTAACAGATTTGGATATAAGCTCTTAAAATCAGTAACGGGTCAAATTTTGGTATTGGTGTGCGTGTATTACATTACTTTGCGTGTGTGTGGAAAGAAAATTCGAGGAGGTAACAGTTGGCATATTCTTTTTCTAGTTATAGTGTTTGTGTTGGAGAAATTGCACAAGGTTGATGTAGAATAATAGTTATAAAGAGCATATTATTTTGTCTCGATGTTTGATATGGTATAATTTAAACTGCACAGACATAATTTTTATAGAATAAAACAACAATAAACTTTTAACCAATTTAAAGAACAGTTTGTCCACGACCTAAATTCTAACATAGTCATAACTCATAACCAATAACCATATTAATTAATTGCCTAAATAGTATTGTCCCAACTCTGTTTTATTTATTCATCTCCACTGTCCACAATGCCAACACTACAATACCCCTAAACTTAAACATAAACACAAAAAATCCACAAAAAAATTGAAAAAAAAAAATTTTTTTTTCTACAAAAAACATACCTTAGATGACAGTTCAGCAATCATCTCATTCTTTTCATCGATCTGTCTCTCTCGCTCCATCGCCCGTCGTGCGTGCGCGGCGATCGAGTCCCGCACTCGTGAGCCTTCAAGCGTCGCGTATGCGGCGACTGCGTCCGCGCACGCGGCTAGCAGGGCTCCACGACGGAGGGTCTCACCTTCGTCTCCGTCGAGCGAGGATATTGATAGGTCTGAGTGGAGACCTGCAATGAAGGATAGGAATATTTATAGCTGATATACAAACACAAACATTCAGTTAGCCTTCTTTAGAAGAAGAACTTTAGAATCGTTATAACAAGTTCACTCAGTTCAGCCAGGACACATTTCTTATGTTACGTGTCATGCAGTGTTCATGAATGTTTATTTACACATAGATTTTGTTGATGTGTGTATTTCATAATGATCGGTCAATCCATTTCTGAGGTAGGCAACTTATTGTAACTTAGTATTTTATGTATTTAGAAAAGTTGATATATAAAGCTGAACAATTTGTTTATTTGGTGATATAGGTACGCTAAGTTCAGGATCTACTAAGTTCATACATCGAGGTAGGCTATGTAACATCACGCTATGATCAATAGGAACGGATCAGTAATTAAAAATTATCTCTCAAACTCTATCTAACCTGAAAAATAATTGACAATACCTCTTTGAAGACGCTTGAAAAAACCAGAAAGAAGCAAAACAATGCATGCGTAACGGTTCGCAATGAACCGGTGGGTAAAACCGCGGGGCACACATAGTTAAATATAAAATACTATGTCAACACGATGTCAACGATTTCTTAAGAGATCGTGACACTGAGTCATCTCAGATTCCGCATTTAGCAACCACGTATAGCTGTTTTGATGTAAAACGTATTTAGAAGTTGGATTTGCCAATTAAAAACATGTCTTTTGCAAGGGATCTTATAATAAATTGGACCTATCAGATTTGTACCAAATTTAAGCTGATTGACACCGTCGTACAAAAACTATAAAATGACTTAAGAAGTGTAAATATTTTCTACTAGAGGTCCGCCCCGACTTACGTACATATTTCGCAATAACAGGTAGCCCATGTCCTTTCTCGGGAATCAAAATATCTCCATACCAAATTTCATGCAAATTGGTTCAGTAGTTTAGGCGTGATTGAGTAACAGACAGACAGGCAGAGTTACTTTCGCATTTATAATATTAGTATGGATTTTTTTATCTCTTTAGGGTAGAAGGAAAAAGACAGGAAATTCAATTAAGATGAGTGTCGCTTGCATTATCATTTATTGGACCATCACAACTCTCTCCACATAATATAAGTGAGAAGCGTGTAAAATCGCTAAGTTGACAGTAATCCGCATTCTGTAGACTTTGGATATAACGATGGATCGATAAGCTTAGATTTACAATTTCCTATTGAATTTAAAATTAAACGGAAACGGAAACCACTTTAGGCTTGATAATTTTGGAGCTACGTAAATCAGGACCTTTTAATATTAATTTAATTTAAAGTATTGTGTACAAGCAAAGGAAATTCCAATGCCTATTCCTAACTGCATCCTTTCCACATTCGATCATCTTAAGGCATCAACTTTCAATACCCTCCCAGAAGGAAATAATATGGTATAGAATGAAAAATTGGAACAACCTGAAACATTCACAATAGGCTTATGGTATTTTTTGGTCAATCCATGTCATAGCTCCTACCCTATTACAGTTAGGTAGAAAGTTCCAATTTGCTCCAAATTTAGAAGTAATAAATTTCAGCGTTTAACAACCTCATTTAAGGTTAAATCAATGATATCCGTTGCTAGGCAACCGGGTGGAAACAAAGAAATTTATTTGTTCGATAGTCCTGTTTTAACTTTTAATATAATATGAAGCAGTTTCTATTAATGACAGATGTAGGTTAGAAGACAATTAGTCTATTGTTTCGAACTTTAGAGTGCCAAAACCGAATTAACTAGTTGTTAGTCTAATAAATTTTAAGTTTCTCGTCAAGAATAGTAAAACAAATAAGACCAGCCTATTTCCCGAAATCTTCTAACTTAAATTTACATTAAAATTATGCTTTTTCGTGCTCTTAAGAGCCAAGGATCTTCGGTTTACACCAAAATAATCTAGTATTATCTAAGAACCGAAGAGCAGACACATTAATGATGTCCTTAATAAAATGCCCAAGAAAAATGACTCAAAGGACAGTTAGGAGTTAGGACATATATGAAAATATCCTAACATTAATCTCGTATAATTATTACTAATGCTTTGTCAGCACAAAATAATCTAGATAAAACAAGCGATACGTGTAGTGCAGTTAGCATTCGTGACGAAAGGTCAGTCCTATTGTTGGAGGTTGACAACCCGGGTGTTGAACCTGGCGCTAATCTGTGGACTGTACCAAATGGTCAAAAGTAATGAACCTTTTGGGTATGGATCATTTCGATGGTGATATCCGTTTGTGTACCTTATTTACTTAGTTGTGTAGCAAGTCGATGTTGTGCAAATATGTTTATTTGCTTCGTATCATAATTCTTATTATTTTTACACTTTATCAGATAATTCTGATAAGATTTGTAATGAACACATGTTTCAACTTATACTGACCAATTTCTAATAAGACGAATAATAAAAAAATCTATCTATTTTACATTTTGTCCGAACCAGGAATGGAACCCGCGATCATTGTCTCCATAATGTATAGTGACAATATCAGCTTAATCACGTTGAAAGTTGTGAAAGCCATGCTCAGGCAATCTAGACTGGAACAATATAAGTATTATGTAACATGTATATAAAAAATATCTCGTGTCACGATGTTTGTCAACACTCTAAAATAGAACAGTGATGAATTTTATGTTGTTTTATCTTGATTTATGTTAGATTCAGTAAAGAAAATGAATGCTGTTGCGAAATTTGAAATAAAATGTATATAGTACTGAAATCGTTCTCGTATCCTATACTAGTATCTATTCCACCCGCGGCTTCGCCCGCTTTGAATAAAACCTAATAAATTATATACTAAACAATTCCTCTTGAATCACTATATCTATTAAAAAAACCACATTAAAGTCCGTTGCGTAGTTTTAAAGATTTAAGCATACAAAGAGACATAGGGACAGAGAAAGCGACTTTGTTTCATACAATGTAGTGATGATTAAATTCAGGACCGAAAATCGGACGGAAGCTTAATATTTTATAACATCTACATTTCAATGTCGCGGACCGCCTATATTTTTATCCAGGCAATTATCTATTACTACACCAAATTCCATACAGATCTGATCAGCTATAATTGCGTGATATTTCAACAAAAATGACATACATGACCGGTTGGCTTGGTTGGTTGGCCCTGCCTTCCAAGCCAGAGGTCGTGCGTTCTATTCCCACCCGGGGCAAATATTTGTGTGATGAACATAGATGTTTGCTCTGTGTCTGGGTGTTAATTATCTATATAAGTGTTTATTTAAAATTATATGTGTATGTTTAGCCATCTGGTTTCCATAACACAAGCGAAAGCTTAGTATGGGATCAGATCGTGCCATGTGTGAAAATTGTCCTGAACTATTTATTTATACATTTTACATTTATAATATCAGTAGATAGGATTTTAAAGCATGCGATAGAATCATGTCACTAAAATTTTAAACTTCGACTGTCTTACCACAAAAAAATTTAGACAGGGTTTAACTTTAAGCGCGGGTTCTCTTTAATCTGATTTTGTCATATTTCACATAGACAAGTGTGACTATTAAAGTGACAGATCCCCCGTTTAAAGTTAAACTGTGTTTAAATTGTTTTGTGGTAAGACCATGATTCTTTAGTTACATAATTTTGACAAGACCTCTTGCGCTTATAAAACGCATACATTTTTATGATTACGCACTTTTATTTGTAAATGAGCAAGCTGAATTAATTTAGTTTATGACAAAACTTAGCGAATTAGCTAGATTTGTAATATTTCATACATACGTAACTTTCACGATCTAAATTAGTGACATGTAAGGTTAAGCAAGTACATAGCTATTTGCATATGTGTGCAATGTACTCGTTATATAGAAATGTGTGCAATGATTTGTTTTGTAACGATTGCATTTGTCATCTTCTTTTTTCTATATAGAAATAAGTCGGGTTTTCCTTCCTGACGCTATAACTCCAGAACGCACGAACCGATTTCCACGGTTTTGCATTCGTTGGAAAAGTCTCTGGCTCCGTAAGGTTTGTAGCAAAGAAAATTCAAAAAACTTTTTAACAGAAACGCGGGAAAATCGGGAAAATCATTTTTCACATACAGCGCCTTATGTAACATTTCCTTTGATAGCTTTAATCGAGGAAGGATATTGAGTATAGGCTATATATTATCAGGAGTGTTTAATGTAACATTTTTGGATATGTCTCGTTTTATTAAGGGGGGTTAGGCGGTCAGCGAAAATTCAGCTATTCGGGCCTGAGGTAAGCGGTGAGGGGGTCCGCGTTTAGTATGGAATCAACGTGCTCGAAACTAAAAATCGTAAGCGCCATTCACATTTTTATCAAAAAGTGAATGAAAATATTTAGTATTTTCAAAATCTAAAACAGTCACGAAATCGACAAGGTAAATACCTATATATTTGTGATTTTATACGAATTATTATCGTAAAATACGGTTGTAATGAGCATTTATATGATATTTTAGAGATAACTTCAGGAATTTTTTTTATCGAGCAAAATTTTTCCAATCGTGTTTTGGAAACAGTCATCCCATCACACATACGTTCTGTAATACATATTAGAAATTCCAGTGCGAAAAAACTTCAATATTTTCAATTATAGCTCATAGAAAACAGTCCATTTTGCCGTGTTCACCTACTAAGGGCCCTTAAAAAAAAAATATTGTCATTTTACTCGTTAGGTAAAGAGCTTTCGATATAAGTTTCAAGTTTTTTTGATATCTGCAATAGTTACGAAATAATCGCCCGTGCACACTTAACGATTACACCCTGTATAGTGTTTAGTTTATGATGGGGTTGTGATGTTACATAAATATGTGAAACATATGTATTTCTATTATTATCTGATTCTAGAATCATTTATCATTACTTCTTGCAAAACATTTTTTATATTATATTCACGATATTTATTATCTAATCTGTAAGAAAAATGGCAACAATAATATATCTAGATAATGTTTCTTGTTGAAATATATCTTTATCTAAGTGCTGGATAATGCCAATAAAATTACGTACAGACAGATGTACAGCTAAATGTAATAGACCCGGTTTTATAACAGACCGACTGGATTATTTATAACCCCATGTAAGTAGGGTTGTCAACCTTCATGGTTTTTAGCGAAATGAGAAAAAAAATGGATGAAAAATTACCAATGATTTAATAGAATTTTAAGTGCTTGTTATTGAAAAATGACATATTTACAGTATTATAATACAATTTAAAATGTGTTCAATATATTGAAGCAACGCAACGTACTAAAACAAAATTACTTCTAAGACATGACGTGTTTTCAATGTTTTCCATTATATTATTAGGTAACATTGCATGTAATGCATGCCTAATGTAGATACTTCGCAATAAAAATTTTGCAGGATCTAAATTATGCCGAATATTATATTAAGTACCTGTGCATTGTCATTAATATTATTTTCTTTAAATGAATACTAATTATATGAATCAGCAACCCTAACTGAAACATCAAGTGCAGGCTAAAAAAGTGGAGTTACAACGTCTCAACTTGATTAACTTAGTTACTTGACGGGTATTGTTTAAGTATCAGGTGCTTAACGGAGTTTGCATTTTAAGTTACTGCTGTAAATAATTTTATGTTACGTTTATTTAATAAATTTTGGGAATGAGAGGTTTCACCGTAATAAATAGCCTATAAGACATATGATGTATAACCTATCTCTAGGTACAAAATCATATTATAACAAAATTACTTCAGTGCGACGTAACATAGAGACAAACAAAAAAACACACTGTCGAATTTATAATAGTAGTTAATACTCTATCCTACTAATTGTACACTCGTGAAAGTTTGTTCAATGGAAGGACTCACCAAAAATCAAAAGCTGATCAACTTCGTACATAATTTGAAAAAAATAATAGTAATAGACAAGTCTAGATAAGCATACAAGCAACTTTACCTCGTGAAGAACAAATCTAACATACAAATGAATAAGATGTTAACAAATATTCCAATAATATAGACATAGCATATAAATCCATCGTATCAAATATGATGACGTCACAATGTTGCGGATGGCACGGACAGTCACGGCATTGAATTCATAAGGAAGAAATGCAGTAATACAGCTAACCTTTGAATAATATACTTGATTCAATTTATAAGACAATAATAATGTTTTTCTACAGTATCGTAAAATACACAGAACAAACAAAAAAACGATAAGAATTGAGAATCTTCCTCGTTTTTAGGAGCGTCGGTTAAAAACAAGAGCAACAAGGAACGACTAGCGCGTTCATTGAACATTCAATTGAATGACTAGGCCGATCGTTGATTCAAATACATTTTAAATATTTTAAAAGAAAAAATAAGGAATAGGAAATATTCGATCTAGATGCAGGAATCAAAACCCGCTTGTCCATTGCTTGGTTTTTTGAACTATGTATATGACCTCTTGCTGCATGGCAAAGTTGTTTTACATTACTGCTATGTGATAATATAAACTTTATATAACAAATTTCATTCAGAGCACATTACATAAGATTTGTAATTATCATATCGTGTTTAATTAGTTGAGGTTCGCTGAGTCTGCGCATTACATGTTGGGCAAAATCGCATCGCAGCAAACAACAGAAATTGTTGAAGAATTGTTGAAATTCCGTTGTAATAATTATGGATGGAAAATACCAGAAAACTATTTCAAAATATTCACTACAAAAAGAAGCGTCAATTTTAACATAACAGAGATCTATCAAAATAAAACCCACAGAAAGTAATTGTTAAAAAAATGAATGCTATTTCTTTTTGAGAAATTGGAACTCTTAATGGTCTTAACCCTAAAAATGGTTACCCAATCGCAAAATTCTTAATTTACCATTATTAATATACTTAGTTAGGTATTTAGAAATCAAATTACGTTTTCCTCAAAATGTATCATCATCTAGTTACAGCAGAAGTATACAAACAGGACTACCGTCCACCTTAATTTTGACATCAGTGACCAGACAACGTTCGTTCCTGATATCTGAGTACATATGGTTTTATTGTTAGGTATTGAATTTGATATTTTTAGTTATATGGCATTCAAATGTTTTATAAATATATTAATTTATAATAAATAAAAATAAAATTGGCGGGATCACGGGAGGCCGAATTGGTCAGGCGTCCTCTCCGGATTGGCGTGAAAGACGCGGGATCGAATCCCGTCTCGTGATCGGATTTTTTTTATTTGGTTACCACCGCCCACAAAGTTACCTTTGTAAGACTGTTACCGGTTGTCGAAGGTGGATGTAGGCTCTCTTTTTTAAAGATATATTCATTATAAATTTATATGTATTAACTTACCAGAATCATCATCATGTCCCGTGTTCAGCTGTAACGCGAGGCTTCTCAACTGCTTGAACACCTGGACCGCTTCACTCCTCAACCAGCCCTCTTCCTCTGGCTCTGTTTCCATCTCCGAGTGTAAGGAGCGTACAGTTTTGGTCGGTTCGGGAGCTCCAATACGTTCCGCGAGGGTATCGTGTGATCTTTGGAGACGGTGCAGCTCTTTAATTGTGTTTTGGTAGAGGTGTTCCTGTTAATTATAAAAATAATAAATAAATAATGGTAAAGTATAAAAGGAATAGTAAATAAGTAAAATAAAGGATAGTAAAGAATAGTAAAAATAAATTGAACATCATCTGGTAACCTAATCAGAGTTATGATCAGTAAAAACGAAATGGTTCGAGAAATGATTATAGTAGTGCTCGTTTCGATTATATAGCTATTCTAGAAGTACAAAAAAAAATCTCTTGGAACTTAAATTTAAGAGAATCGGTAGTTATGGAATGAAATTCTCTTTTTTTAACACATGATTTAACCATGTTTAATTTTTATTGTTAGCAGCATATAGTAATGCTCCAATCATAAATACAAACTAATAAAAATTTCATAATTTGATCTACAAACCACAAGAGTACCTACTAATAGATATATTAAATAGGCGTATCTAGAAATAGTTTTAATGGTATCTTGAAATAAATATACACATTGCTCTCAACGCATGTGTTTTCATTTCATCCAACCTTGCTTACGATGTTCTGTAATATTCAATTAGAATTTAATCGTTTTTCTGCGTAACTATAATTCATATTTCTTTTCCTAATGCAACTGCTTCATTATAGAGTTATTTATTTGATTGGGAATTAGGTATTTACTAAGAATATATTAAACGTATTTAAAAATATCAAGAAACTTCGAACGTTCCATTTTTAGTACATTATTATAAGCCATCTTACCTGTTCCTTCAACTGCCTCTCCAAAGCTGCGATCCTATCATTGGCCTCCTCCAACTGCTGCGCAAGGTTGTCCTTGTCCCGGAGCGAGCTGGTCAGGCGTCTCTCCAGGTCTACCTTCTTATCGGTTACCAGCGCTAGCTCAGACTTTAGGGAGTCTAGACTTTGGACGTGGTCCTATTGATAATAAAGTAATACTAGATTGGTGGTTTAATGATACATGTTTTGCCATTTAAATCTGATATATTTCGTTTATTCAATAGGAAATTCAATTTTTGTTTTCTTTTCTAACTTTCATTGCTACTATTATATATTTTTAAAGTTCCTTCTATAATGCAATATGAATCTTATACTTAGGTAAATTTAAAATTTAAATCAATTTCAAGATTCATTGTGATTCGCAGGTAAACCTATAAATTAAAAATTAAATATATAAAATTCTTAATAAATGCCAATTTTCCTTTCGCTTTAGCTTTCGCCCGCAGCATCGCGAATCACGTTGTCCAATGGTGAAAAAAGTATGAAGATAGGTGCAGTAGTATTTCAATTTATCACAAACAGACGCAGCGGAAGCCGTCGTTTTATAATATCTATTGATAAACTCACCTTCAAGCTGGTCATCCGTATGGAGCACTGGTCCTTCAAGCCGTCGAGCTGGGCCAGCAGCTGTGCCTCGGTGGCTGACGACTCTTTGAGCTGCGTTGTGAGCCGCGAATTCTGCGCTGTGAGCTCTGCTATCAGGTTGGCTTTTTCCTCATCTCGCTGTAAGGAAAGGATAGATTTAGAAATTTGTGGTGACAAAAAAATAGCTAAAACATTCTTATAAAAACTGTTTGTACTATAGGATATAGTTTGGTAGGAATAGTTGAAGTTTGTCCGTTCCACAAAATTACATATTATAGCTTGATACATCTTAATATATATAAATCTCGTGTCACAATGTTTGTCCTCAATGGACTCCTAAACCACTTAACCGATTATAATAAAATTCGCACACCATGTGCAGTTCGATCCAACTTGAGAGATAGGATAGTTTAAATCTCAAATGGTTTTAGAGAAAGCGGGCGAAGCCGCGGGCGATAAGCTAGTAGTGCTTTATGTAAAAGGTAATTTACTAGTACGATTTAAACAACCATATATACGAGAAAATATAGGTCAGGTGAGATATTTCCCTTAGGATTCTACTTCATAAAATACTTGAGTCTAGTCTGACCTAGTGGGATAATTAACAGTTACTGTTCTACAATGGTTCCATTTTATAATGACGAAATAACACTTTAGTGATATTTCATTAGCATCGATACATGCTAAGGTCAGTGTAATTATACTTCTCTATAGATGATATTGAATATAATAGAAGCCATCTCATAGATATTTTTTTAAATAAATGCCTTTCCCTACAAAGAAAGGTCTTCTTCAATGTTTCATTAATTATATTGATATCATAATTAATTCTAATTTAATCAACATTGTTCTAAACAGACAGATAGATCTGTTAACAATCGTCTTTTTAATAAAAGAATAGATTGAGCATTGTTTATTTAAAGTTAAAAATGTATTTGCCATTAGGTTAAACTGTCAATACTTCGTGATAACAGCATTCCATCATAATTTCAGTGCGATAAGTAAAGAAACAAAAGTTCCTATTTCCTTTCCTGGGCACCAAAATTGGTACTTTTTACAAAAAAATCAGCCAAACCAATGTCACGTTTACTCATTTAAAACAAAACGCTGTTCACTGAACCTTAGCGTGATTAATCGTCTTAATCCATTACTTTTCAATTAAAAATGCAATTTGAACTCTATTACGAGGGTTAAAGGTTTAAAATTGGGATAGATTTCAGAGTATCAGAAGGACAAGTGACAAAAATTGATGCAATAGTGAATGGCGCAAATACTCTTTGTCTATCAAATGATTGACGTTTTACAGCAGAAGATACGAAAAATGTTTAAAATACTTAATTAAGAAAGAAATCAAAGATTTCGTACTTGTTAGTGTACCGATGGAGTCAACAAAATATACGAGCAAAAAGTTAAAAAAAAAGTGGTTTTGTACCTTTTCAGGTCAGATAAAAAAGTAATCAAGGGATATAAATATTCAATTATTAAATCAAATTTGGCGGATTCAAAAATAATAATTAATCTGAGATAGAGCACAGGATAGAGACAGTTGTTTGTGTACAGGTGTTTATTTAATTACAGACAGACATTTAGATAATTTTACTGATCTATTTTTTTTTTACCAAAGTACCAGAAAAGCAAACAAAACAAAAACCAAGGTACATTAAGAAAATCTAAAAATTGCACACACAGAAGACATAATACCTTAAAGTACATTTGACTTCTATCTAATTACAAGCTACACACACAAACTCACAGACATACCTATAAATTTGTCACAAAATACAGGTAATTGCAATCTCCAGGGCTACAGAATAATGACAGGATATCAACATGTGGATGTTTGGTAAGAGGATGCTGTGAAGGGCGTACAGTCGAAGGTTCTTAGCGTGGAATATATTGGTGTGTTAGATGTTATTTTGTAATAGTTTTTACATTGAATCGATATGTGAATAGCAGCATGAATGTATTTAAAATCATTTGACTGGGACGTTTGTTATCTATCAATCAATCTTGAATTAATATTTTAAGCTATTGCATAGCTTCTATCGCGGGCCTTGAGCGCGGGGACCGAATCGAGAAATTCCGTAACGAAAAAACCTCACGCTCCCCACTCCGAAGAGCGGAGGTGTGGCTTGAAGGCGTAGCATGCAATAGCTTTACCGCGGCAGTCCCCGAGTGCCACACGTCGTTTTTTTTTTGTATTTTGAACGTGCGTCGAAACTTATTGATTTCATATTTAATTCAAAGTGTGAGTACACGGTATTTGGGATTTGACGTCATTGAAAAGGTTTTCCTCGGGCTAAATTGAATTAATTTCCCACAAATTGAATCGACCTTGTATAGGTGTCACGCAAAACCTTCATAAAAACTTACTATAGGCTTGACTAAAGCATGAAACTATCTTTCATGTTTCAAAAATATAGGTTAGGAAGAATTTTAAAGTGAGGTAATTTCTTATGATTAAGTACACGCATTTATTAGCTACACTTGTTTGTTTATATGTTTGTCTGTAATCGACTCCTTACTCGATTTTAATCCACGTACATAATATTAAAAAATGTATCACATATGGTAATTATGTAATGTAAGTTATTACCATGTTTAATTGTAAATAAATGATTTTGAAAAAAAAAATTAAAATGTAACTTTGTACACTTATCAAGAATGAGTGACAATAATACAATAATTTCAAGTTTATCTCATTATAGCGTAGATGAATGATTAATTTTTTAGCAATAAATACCTTCTTTATCATTCTTTGGCCTTCAGGATAATAATTCATAATAAAAAATTTTGCTTAGTTTTGGGACTAATGTAGTCCCAAAACCTTTGCAATATAATATTTTGGTTGGTCATGCAGGCATGACAAACTTGCATGTGTAATGTTTAAAGTTATGACATCCATGGGCGTAGCCACGGTGGGGCAGGGTGGGGCGCTTGCCCCACTCTAGCTTTGACCTGAAAGGTAGGTAGATACCTAACCATTATAAAAATTGAAGTACCTACTAGGTAACTACTAAGCTTAATATCCGTAAGAAATTCCACACTCGATTCTCGAAAGTCGACAGGCGACATAGAAAATGCGACCTTTATAATTAGTATTATTTACCTCTAAAATGACTGACTAACAACTAACAAGTGTCATACGCCCAGCGACCAAACGGCTGAAGATTTTTGGATCTATTTCATGGTGTGGTAGGTGTTTTGAATAAGAATAATTCGAATAACGAATTACACACGAAAAAAGAAAATAGCTGAGGCTTCTATGTTACATGAACTGTAAGAAAAATGAGTATAGTACCCCAATTAGTTACCCCACTAACTTATCCAATTTCACTTTTGTTGTGTTACACGTTCTACAACTCACTGATACTTTTTACTTTACACTTTTTTTTTCTAGTGCCTACACTAGAAAAAATGCATTCGCGAATGCCTTTGCAAATGCCTTCGCGAATGCCTTCGCAAATGCCTTCGCGAATGCCATCGCGAATGCCTTCGCAAATGCCTTCGCAAATGCCTTCGCGAATGCCATCGCGAATGCCTTCGCAAATGCCTTCGCGAATGCCATCGTGAATGCCTTCGCAAATGCCTTCGCGAATGACTTCGCAAATGCCTTCGCAAATGCCTTAGCGAATGCCATCGCGAATGCCTTCGCGAATGCCTTCGCAAATGCCTTCGCAAATGCCTTCGCGAATGCCATCGCGAATGCCTTCGCAAATGCCTTCGCGAATGCCATCGCGAATGCCTTCGCAAATGCCTTCGCGAATGCCTTCGCAAATGCCTTCGCAAATGCCTTAGCGAATGAGATCGCGAATGCCTTCGCAAATGCCTTCGCGAATGCCATCGCGAATGCCTTCGCAAATGCCTTCGCGAATGCCTTCGCGAATGACTTCGCCAATGCCTTCGCAAATGCCTTCGCGAATGCCATCGCGAATGCCTTCGCAAATGCCTTCGCTAATGCCTTCGCAAATGCCTTCGCGAATGCCTTCGCCAATGCCTTCGCAAATGCCTTCGCGAATGCCATCGCAAATGCCTTCGCGAATGCCTTCGCGAATGCCTTCGCAAATGCCTTCGCGAATGCCTTCGCGAATGACTTCGCCAATGCCTTCGCAAATGCCTTCGCGAATGCCTTCGCAAATGCCTTCGCGAATGCCTTCGCGAATGCCTTCGCAAATGCCTTCGCAAATGCCTTCGCGAGTGCCTTCACAAATGCCTTCGCAAATGCCGGCGGTACGGCCGCCGACATTTGAAGACCTGGATATAACTTTGGGTACATACTTGGTACATACAGTTGCTAGTTACATAATATTATTTTTTATTGTTGCCCCACCTTGAGCCCATGGCTAGCTACGCCCATGATGACATCAAGGTAAGTACTACCATATTTACTGATATTAGTAATCAATATTCAATACTGTATATCGATACTGCAATCAAGGATATGTGTTTATGTAATAAAACCACAAATAATATTTATTTACTGTATAATTGCATGCTTTAGATGTATGCAATTAGCAATTGCCGGTAGGCGTATTGGTTAATGGCCATGACTAGCGTAATGCCTCCTCCACACTACTCGCGAAGTTCCTCGGCGAAGTACTCTGCCGAAGTTGACTGAAGTCCGCGGTGCTACACTACACACTCGTTCAACTTCGCGAGGAGCGCATACGTTCATATTCAGAACGAACTTCAGGTAACTTCGTGCCCTTTGACTCGGGTGCAAAAACCGACAACAAACGGAAGTCGGCCGAGGCGAGGTAAAGTTGGACGAAGTAACCCGAAGTGCCTCTCTACATTATTCTATTCGTCTAACCTCGTTCAACTTCGCGAGTAATGTGGAGGAGGCATAAGGTTCCCATATTCTGTGATGAAAGTGAATTCTAATAAATTAATTATAGTAAGTATTTTATATTCAACCTTCATAATATTACCTGTTTTACAGCAATTATGAATCCCCTTAAACAGTCAGAATTTGTTTTTTTTTTTTTTTTTTGGTTACGACAAATGTACCGCTATAAAAGCTCGACCGATTTAGAATGCAATTTTTATATTAAAAAGCCTTTTTTACACAGTAATATACGATCAAACGGAGCTAATCTCCGGAATTACAGGATCAATTTGAAAAATTATTACAGTGTTAGACAGCTCATTTATCGAGGAAGGCTGTAGGATATATCATCACGCTAAAACCAATAAGAGCAAAACAATGCGGGAAACCGCGGGGCATAGCTAGTCACTACATAGTATAAAACAAAGTCGCTGTCTCTGTCCCTATGTTCCTTTGTATGCTTAAATCTTTAAAACTACGATTTTGATGCGGTTTATTTTAATAGATAGAGTGATTCAAGAGGAAGGTTTAAGTATATAATTTATTAGGTTTTAGACAAAGCGGGCGAGGCCGCGGGCGGTAAGCTAGTATAGCATAAAGTGATTACTTGTATTTAAACGGATTTCCCAATACACTAATCACGTATTTGTAAGACCCAAGACGTTTAAGAGGCTTTGGATTAATTACTTTAATACGTTGAATTAGGTAATTTAGCTGGCTTCTCATGTCTTGGTATTTTGTGACTCCAAGGGCGTGGAAATTTAGAATATACATACAGCTTTATTATGGTAGTATAGTGTAGCTGTTCCCCGTTTCACCTTCAATTAATGAACAACACAAAAATACTTTTTTTAATTCTGACCAATACTTTCTGAGATTAGCGGGTTCAAACAAACTCTTCAGCCTTATTTAGATTTCATATCTCCATGGAAATTTTTGAATGATCCATCTATTGACTTTATGACTTATTAATTTATGACTAGCTTTCCGCCCGCGGCTTCGCCCGCGTTTTTAAAGAAAAACCCGCATGGTTCCCGTTCCCGCGGGATCTCCGGGATGAAACCTATCCTATATACATATATATTTATATTAATACATTAATCCAAGTTACCTGTATACCTTTACTGTATATGTGTGCTAAATTTCATTGTAATCGGTTCTGTAGTATTTGCGTGAAAGAGCAACAAACACACACACACATCCTCACAAACTTTCGCATTTATAATATTAGTAGGATTTTTTACAGTAGTGCTTATTTGTGGAACTGTAGAGCTGGAAGAGTCTTTGCAGTATTACGATTAAAAGGGACTTACAAGGGTTTATTGGAAATAAAGTCATGCTTTATGATGCATGACGAATTCCATATTTTTCTATGATTGAGAGCTGGCTTTGATAAAAACAAAGATGTATTTTCTCGTATACCTAATATAATGCGCTTTTGTCATAGGTTTCATTGCTCCAAATTTGACGTAACTTAGAAACATCTTACTGCGTTTGGTATGTGTCCACTTACTGGAAAACGCCGGTCTGAACTAGCATAGTATCCAGACACCGTCTAGAATCTAGATGATCTAAAGTGTAGGGTTTCTCTAAATCCGGAAGGTGTCACGTTTGATGGGATCACGTTTTCAATACGATTCGTTGCGCATTATTTTTGTGGTCACGCTTCCGTTGGATTATATTACTATTAATAGAATGGTCTGAACAAAAACTTGCTGGTCTAGAGTCTAGGCTCTAGTATGATATGGATTTAAAGGTCATAAATTGTTCAAAGTTAAGTTAAGATGTTCGTTGTTTCTAAGGGCTATTGCTGGACGATTGCCAACATCGAATATTTACATTACGACCTCGGGCCTGCCTCCAGCGGCTGTTACTTGCATTACTTAAGCTGTTGTTGAGTATTAAATGTAATTTACTAAAAAGTATAATAAATCGTACGTATAATCAATATTACTACATTCAAATAGATTTTGAAGACTTGAAATTTGTCTCGATCTAGTTATTAATGGTAGGAGAAATTAAGATACTTTTTTCAAATTTAAATGGCATTTAGGTAGCGAAAACTGGCTTTGTTTGGTCGCCATGGCCAAGAGCACTTTAAACGTGTTAAAATACATATTTATGATCTCCTATAATACCTATATATCGCTACAATTGAGGCTATGTAAAACCCACCAAAAATCAATGCAAATAATTACTCATATCTTTGAACATGCCATTTTTAGTGTTATTTCAGAATCGCAATAAATCCATATAATAGACAAATAACGTCTTTCCTTAACCTTGGTTCAAATGACCAGCGCCCAGCACTGAACGTGATGGTAGTGCCTCCGCTGAAGGTCAATTAAATAATTGGATGAACGTATTTTTGGCTATGACTTACCTTACCTACGCGTGTTATTTTAATAGGGTTCCGTGTTGGTAATTTTATGCTTAACCGACTTCCAATAAGTGATGAGGTTAAATGTACGTTTTTTATGGTGTGGGTGAATTAACGAATAAGTAGAAATATCATGTTTCGTACACTTTACAGTGAGCGTGGTCATGGTGACCACGTGACCACGCTCGCTGTAAAGTGTTCGAAACGTCGGGAAAATAATATAACGAATAAATCGCGTTTAAAATCCGTGAAAAGTCTTTAATTTCTAAATGTATAATACTCGCGTAAAATCCAACACTAGAAAATACTAAATATAAATACAAAAAATATAGCTATTATTATTATGTTTAAACACAAAAAGGCAAAAATTCCAGTGTATCAAGCGATACATTCATGTTAAACTTTTATAATAGATAATAAAATTTAATTAATTCAAAGAATAAAGATACTTTAATACATTTTTTTTGTAAAAATGTTGTTAATTTAAAAGACCACAATGAAATGAAATACATAAAAATATGCTTATTCATAACTGTTTAATGTATATAAAATAATACACATGCCGTATTTTTGTATTAAATACTTACATATTTTAATACTAAAAACTACAATAAATTTGAATATTGTACGGAACTCAAGACACGCGATTGGCTTTCAAAGTTTTTTTCTTTATAAGCGATTATAGTATTAGTCACAAGAGTGGATTATTATCGGATATTCTATTGAGTTAAGTGACCGGTAGAATAAGTGAGAACTTAAGTTATGTTTTTGACGGTTAAGTTATACTAAAGCTTAGTTTATTTAAATTTTAAACCATAAACTAGAGAAATTGAAGATTTTTAAACGGATTTAAAATTACACTTATTCATTGTAGATAATAGATATTATTAGAGTTAATCTCAAAAGGACAGTGGTCGCCTCTTTGGTACATGATCGCCTCTTTGGTACATTGGTTGACGCGAGAGCGTAGAACGGAGGGGTCCTGGGTTCGATACCCGGAGACGAAGAAAAAAGAAAACAGAAATGTCTCGGTCTGGCAAGACACAGAAGGCATCTACTTGTCTCTAAAGAAAATCGATCAGTGAAACAGACGTATGCATAATGCATCTGCCCCTTACCCCACTAGGGGATATGGGACTTCACTTTTACTTTTCAAAAGGACAGTGGTACGTTATTCCCTAAAATTGTTACTTAGTAGGTACTGTTTGATGCATTTTATACACCTTTAATAATCGATTAGTTTGTACTGAAAGTAACAACTATAAAGAAATTTCGTTTTCAATTCATTTCTTATCAAAAACCAAACACAAACATTTATCAAAGTTGTTAACAATTAAAACATTAACTCTGTTATATGAAATCGAGATAACGGCCTAATTTCTCTGTAACTGTATGTTATCTTTGATAACATTGATATAATAAACATGAATCATATAAGTACATTAACTGCCATTACTGTATACTTTGTATTTAATTCCCGAATGATTAATCTTCTAATAGAGGTAAAAATGTGTTTTGTTTGTTTATGATAATACTAGCTTACCGCCCGCGGCTTCGCCCGCTTTTTCTATAACCTAATAAATTATATACCAAAACCTTCCTACCACTCTATCTATTAAAAAAAACCGCATCAAAATCCGTTGCCTAGTTTTAAAGAAGCATACAAGGGACATACAGACATAGGGACAGAGAAAGCGACTTTGTTTTATATATGTACTATGTAGTGATGATGGGGTACGTAAACGGTAAAACCTACTGGATGATATTTCGATTTTTTTTAACTTCGGCTTCCGTCACTAGCATTTCACTTTAATTCGCGGCAGCACATACCTTTATACTGTTACACTTTTCAAAGTTGAAAACCATTCAACTAACCTAGTACCTAATTGAATTTGTTCGAATTTTCACTAAAATCGTACTTATGGTGGAGGAACAAGATCATACCTATATTTCCTTAATGATTTAAATGACTAGGCATATAATTAAACAATCTATACTACCTACTAGGTACCTAATCAACATTATCAACAACAACAATCAACATTATCAGGTTAACATTTACCTGTTTAACAGAATTATCCCTGCTATCAATCTTGGCGCTGAGCTCCTTGATATCATTCTGCAGCTCCAGGATCCTGGCCTCGTACTCCCCCTGGTTGGTGTCCAGCCGCCGACGCAGCAGGTGCTTCTCTTGCTCCAACTCCTGGAAGAGAAGAGAACATGAATATTCTGTAAGGTCCTACTTCTAGAAGAGAAGAATTAAAAAAACGACGTGTGGCACTCGGGGACTGCCGCGGTAAAGCTATTGCATGCTATGCCTTCAAGCTACATCTCCGCCCACACAAAATAAATAAAATAGGTTCTGTGCATGAGCACACATGTCAGAAGTGAAACTTCTTTCGCAAAATTCAATGATAAAAAAAACGTATGTGCAAAATGTAAATAGCAGTGTAGATTTTTCGTCAGTTTTAAAGACTAACTGTCCCGGCAAACGTCGTTCTGCCCTTCTCGTATGAATTTGGGGTATCAAAAATTCTTAGATCTACCCGATATGCATACAAAATTTCATGAGAATCACTCAAGTCGTTTCGAAGGAGTATGGTAACTAACATTGAAAATGTTATAGGAAAAAATTGATAATATTGTATACAGTTTGATGCAGTTTTATACTCTTTTAATATGTAATTCTATTAGTTTGTAATGAAAGTAAAAACTATAAACAAATTGGAACTTCGAACACCGCGACACGAGAATTTTATGTATCAAATTGTTTCATTTTCTCCTCAGTCAAACTATTAATATTTATTCATCTTCATCCAGTCTACATTATTTCGCAAAAGAAACTCGATACAATGTACCTGAAGCCGGTATGCTGTACGTGTCTTGCGTCGATTGCGTGATTTATCAACTAATTATACTTTAATTACAATATTGCCATACTGATTAATTAATTAATGTGAACATCAATAGCGTTGTTTTCGTGTCAGAAGCCAAACGAGCAGAACCGTCTTGATAGAAATAATTTATTGTTTGCGGGTCGAGGTATTGACAGTAGCAATTTGAGGGGTGTAGAAAAAATGGTTACGATTCATGCAAAAAGTAATATGATGTATGATCGAAAATCAAATCTATGAAATTACAAATACATATATACATAATTATACTTATTGAATGCTTTACAAACTTAATTACAAAGTACCTAGTAGGTACTACCTAGTGCTTGTAGGTTAGGCTTCAATAGAGACATTGAAACTTTAAAGCTGGATCAATGTAACAGAAAACTTAAGTTTACCTTTACTTATCTTTTTGAACATCACAATCATCTATATTTATTTAAAAATGATTCATTATATACCAATAGTCCGATGCATGTAACTAAGTAAATAGTTAAATACATAGATTGTAAATTACAATAAAAGGCTTGTAATATACATTTGTAAAATTATGTATAAGTATATACCTACTTAAAAAATATACGCATTCATTTACAAATATTTTTTTACATTCATTACTTCATCATCATCATCATCATCATCAGCCCATATACGTTCCCACTGCTGGGACACGGGCCTCCTATGAGGGTACAGGCCATAATCCACCACGCTGGCCAAGTGCGGGTTGGCGGATGACACATGTTGTCGAACTTTTTAATTCTTCGACATGTCGGTTTCCTCACGATGTTTTCCTTCACCGTTCGAGCAGTGGTGATGTTACAACATGCGCAGATAAATTGAAAAATCAATTTATTTCCTGCGCGCTCGCCTGGTCTCGAACCACGGACTTATCGATTCGAAGTCCGAGGTCTCACCACTGAGCCACCACTGCTCTATTCATTACTTGCTGAATGTAAATTAATAAAAGCAGACTGCGCAAATAACTTAGAAACAATAAAATTTTGCGTCATTGTAATACGATGCAATTGTGTAAATATGATATCTTTGTTCTTATTAATTTTATTTAGTTTTGATAAATTTAACTAAATTAAAAATATTGAATTGAACATAGGTAATATAATTGTTTGTTACAAAAAACTATACCTAGAGCCTACATACTTCAGGCACCAGCTGTCAAAAAAGAGAATCATCAAAATCTGTTCACCAATTTCTGTTGTACCTACCAAAGTCAAAAATGAAATACACACTTGAATAACCTTCTTTTTCGGTCGGTTGTAAAATATCTTCAGAACTGTTGACTGAAACTTGTAAGATACACGAAGAATAACATAAACGTAACTAACAATGTTTTATTATTATTTCACACATCACAAGTACAAACTAGTACAATTTCCATACATTGCTTACTAACTTTCGAAACTCATAATTACATCGAATTAGAAACTCGGGTTTTATAACAATAAGATTATGCTTAAACAATGGCTGTCTGTCCTTCATGTCATTGTAATAGATTAGATATTGTTACGATTGTATGAGATTTATAAGCGGAAATAATAGCTGGTTTTCATTGAATCTCTAGACAGATCATACTAAGAAAATAAAAGAGACAATAATTGCATAGATAATACGAAAATCAGTTTAATTAAGCTATTGCATAGCTTCTATCGCGGGCCTTGAGCGCGGGGACCGAATCGAGAAATTCCGTAACGAAAAAACCTCACGCTCCCCACTCCGACGGGCATGGAGGTGTGACTTGAAGGCATAGCATGCAATAGCTTTACCGCGGCAGTCCCCGAGTGCCACATGTCTTTTTTTTATTTATAAGTCTCGGTTGATGTAGGTAGGTACCTAACTACGGTTGAATAAATATAAACATAAAATATCTATATGCCTGTGATTGGCTGTGAAGCTTTGCTAAATTCTATGAAATACAATATTGGTACGAAGAAAATACTTCAAATTCCGCTTAATGTTATACATATTTTTTTTTTACATAATTATATCCGAATTATTGCACATTTGACACTAATTTATCAGTTCCTTAACTTTAATTCCATTAAACCTTCGCACGATAAAAAAAGTTAATTAAACAAATAATAGACCATAGTCTATGGCTCTATGCCCATTAAAAAAAAATATATGTCACGCGCGCTGTCAGCGTAATTGCCCGCGCAAAAGCTTCTAGAACATTTGTGAAACCGGCCCAGTTGTTCAGGCGTTCCCATAAGATCATAATACTGTTCTGCATTACACGCTTTTCTGAGCCTGCTTGTTGTTTTCGACGAATTTGCGTATGTTTATGTGGTTAGATGATGAGTGTGTGTTTGTATTTTATGGATTTACTCATGTTATTGTTAAAAGGTTACTTCCTTCCGTGTAAGGTGAAACTGTGGAACGATTTGCCACCTGCGGTGTTCCCGAACAACTACGACATGAGGGGCCTTCAAGAAAAGAGCTAATTTGTCCATAAAAGGCCGGCAAAGAACCTGTAACACTTCTAGTGTTACAAGTGTTTATGGGCGGTGGTGACCACTTAACATCAGGTGGCCTACCTGCTCCTTTGCTTGCTCTGACATAAAAAAAAAAACACAACATTAACACATCTTCAATAATTCCTAACGCACGATTAGTCGTCAAAGTAACTGATAATTTTCTAAATTTCTTAAAGAGCTATTAATTCGTAATCATTACCTTATCTATACTACTATTATAAAGCTGAAGAGTTTGTTTGTTTGTTTGAACGCGGTAATCTCTGGAAATACTGGTCCGATTTGAAAAATTCTTTCGGTGTTAGATAGCTCATTTATCGAGGGAGGCTGTATAGGCTATATATCATCACGCTACGACCAACAGGAGCGGAGCCACGGGGGTGAAACCGCGCTGAGCAGCTAATAAGTTATAATACAAATACACTTTTTATTTATTTCAATTAACAAATTAGAGTACTACACATCGTGATAACATATAATTAAACCTAAGTTACCTTAGCCTACAATTATAGTAAGTACATACTATAATACTATATTGTTGTTTAATTGTAATAGTATTTGTATTTAGTAGTACATATTACTTATTATATACATGAATGAATGCATATCGTTTTGTCGTAGCAACGGCTCGACAAATTAAGATAAATTAGAGCATCTTTGAAAAAATGAGGATGAGAAACGACATACTAAAATAGTACCTATGTATTATAATTTATAATAAAATTATTAAAGAAAAGACTATTAGAAACATAACAGATATTGTTAGAAAGGTTATTAATAAAATTACGTAAACGCGCAGAAAGTTTTGAAAGACCAATAAGTTAGCATGATCATGCATTTTTATGTAATTTAAAAAAAAATAACAAAATATACGTTATGCAGTGGATTCATCCGCGTAGTCAAAGAAAATTCCCAAGAAAAGAGATGTTTTAACGAGGTAAAAAGTAGCCTATGTCACTCCCTGCCTCCTTACTATCTCGATTTGTGTTCAAACACAAAAATCATACCCTAAAATCGATCCAATAGGTACGACGTGAAAGAAAAACATACAAAAAAGGCAATTTTTCATTTACCACATTATATTATATACAATGAAAAATAGGTACTTCCTTTTTTGAAGATGGTTAAAATAAAGTCGTGCTCCATACAAAATTGGTCAACCCGTGACTAAAGGACAGGCGGGGAGCGGGCGGCGGTAAGTGCGAACTAATGTGATGTGACTAATGACATAACGACGGTAATGCTCTGTGACTATATTTGACTCTTACAAAATGTGTCTTTGTTGTAAAGTTAGTCATTATAGTTAATGGTATTTACTAGGTTGTGAAATAGTTCAGTTATTGAAGTTTTTTTAATAATATTGTGTGTATTTTAATTTTAAATGTTGAAATAGCAGCTTTTTCAGTTTCACATTCATATGAAATTAGCTTCTTTAGAATCGACTTACTTTAAACGGACAGATACAATTCAAACTTTGTCCACCTATCAAGGATCGGTAACAATACAATTAAGAGTGTTTCTTACTTTTCTAAAGTACATTATTATTCATTGAATATGTAGGTAACCTTTCTTGTACACTTACCATGTTCATTCAAAACAAGAAAAACTTGCACGCTTCCATGCCCATCTATGAGTCACTACAAAATAAACATTAACTATTAAGTATTCTTCTTTATAATCTACGGAATTTCCCATTCTCATAGCCTTTGTCTTTAAAATAATGCAGCTTTCCAGAGGAACATTTTTCAATGTCAATTAGGTATGTAGTTTTGAGTTTATCGAAACAAATCGAAGTACAAAGAACAAACATTCTTAAATACCAGCTTTATACCAAAAGCCTAGAAGTGTAAATTTGTCCCAAAACTAGCTGCGCTCCGCGGTTTCACCCGCGTGGCTTCGCTTCTGTTGGTCTTAGCGTGATGACATAATATAGCCTTCCTTGATAAATGGGCTATCCAACACCGAAATAATTTTTCAAATCGGACCAGTAGTTCTTGAGATTAGCGCGTTCAAACAAACAAACAAACTCTACAGCTTTATAATATTAGTATACATTAAACATTTATATATTTTATAACAAAAACTACTCTACAGTAGGTATATGAAACAGTCGAAAAACCCTTAAACTGCCTCGCGGAACTAGACTAAGTCGGTTAATGATAAACTCAAAAACTACTCGACCAATTCTTATTCTGTTTTAACCAATCGATGTCGTGGTTTTTGATTGAGGTTTGTAAATTGTAAGTTTTTATTAATTTGTTAAGTTAGACAACGCGGACGAAGCCGCAGACCGTGGGTATTAACACTAGGTAAACCATAATATAAAATAGAATTTAAAAATCACACAGACAAGTACCTATCCTACCTTACGGGGCATAAGAAACCATAAATTATACAAAATAACATCCATCAAACATATCGTCGTATCTATTTTATATTCAGATGCGCAGACATGCGCAAGAGTTGATTACATCAACTACTGGTCGATTGTGAAAATGATGACAACAACTGCAATTGGGAGACAGGTAGTCCCAGTTATGTGAGAGTAGAGTTTTATATTTTTTCATTGATAATAAAATTAATGGTAATTTATGCCTTTTATATCCTACTAGCTGTTCCCCGCGGCTTCACCCGCATTGCTCCGCTCCTGTTGGTCTTAGCGTGATGATACATAGCCTATCTAACACCGAAAGAATTTTTCACAACAATTTTTCAAATAGGACCAGTAGATTCTGAGATTAGCGCGTCCAAACAAACAAACACACTCTTCAGCTTTATAATATTAGTATAGATTACATATTGTAGATAACATACTATGTTTTTTTTTTATACACAAACTGCTGTGGTAGTTTAGCAAAGTATATGATTTAAATAATTGAAATCAACATTTAAAAGTTGAAGATCCAAGGTTATTTTTAAAAACCTATTTAGTCCTTGCCACAGTACGGCAAAAGACGCGGTTACAATCGTGATCGAGATTTGAGTAGTCTTTAAAATTTGCATCCATTTTTATTTGTGATCAGAAAATTTTCGTTTATTCCATCCGCGGTTTAAAACGTGGGGAGCTACTACATTACAATCGAATGTACATAGTATACCAATATTCAAAATCTGCTACTGTTAAACAGCTAGAATACCAAACGCATATCAAATGAAATTAATTCGGAGCACACAAGCCGATACACTTTCACCGTCTCTAATAAACGTAACGTGCAGTTTAATTTTATTGTTACGTAATTAAAAGGACAATTTTTTTAAATTATGTTTTGAGATCTTTTTGATAAACAATAATGTGGATGTACACCTGAATTTATCTACACTAATATTATAAAGAGGAAAACTTTGTTTGTTTGTTTGATTGTAATGAATAGGCTCATAAACTACTGGACCGATTTTAAAAATTCTTTCACCATTCGAAAGCTACATTATCCACGAGTAACATAGGCTAGGTTTTATCCCGGAAATCCCACGGGAACGGAAACTATGCGGGTTTTTCTTTGAAAACGCGGGCGAAGCCGCAGGCGAAAAGCTAGTATATTTATATTTACATATGTGAATAACCATTAGGCGTGTTTTAATCTCATTTTAATGTGATTTTTATTATAATTTATTTTATTCATGTTATTCCTATATAATATAATTTATGTTATTCCCTTATAAGTACGTGAATAATAAAAAAATATACGATATATAAAACTTACAACTTAGCATTATAAATTTGATGTTTATCCAGTGTAATTTACAATTTAAACGAATCTAATTCCTCTCTAACTAAATCTATGAAGCCATCGACACAAAAACGTGCCTGAAAACAAAAAACCTAACCCTCTCTTCCTGCAGTCGGGTAACGACCTAGACACCAAAACTCCATACGAATATTGTAATTAAACAAACATACGGTAGGAAGTTGCAAAACGAGTCGAATTAAAAGGCAAATAATTCAATCATTTGCATGTGTATGGAATTAATGATATGCATAATTTGTAAGTATTTATGTCACTTAATATTCGAAAACATTAAACCTATAATAATAAATCAGTAGAAATGCCCAATTAAACATTTTTTGTTTGCGAAAAATGTTCAATCAATTTCAAACTTTAACACGATAGGACAGAGTTTTATGGCAATGTTATTACTTATTAATATAATATTAGTATTGTGGAGGAAGGAAGGTGGAATTCCTCCTTCGAAAAAGGGAGGATCCTCGACCAGCCTTCTCGGCCGGCCGGTAAGACCCCGATGGATGATGTCGGAAAGTTGTATACAGTGTGGAAATTTTCGATGGGCCCTGGAGGGAATGTACTTGAAATACTTTAGATAGCAAATATTGCTGAAAGGAAACATTCCTTTATTTTTAAACAGAATTAGAACTGCATTCAAAGATTTTCGAAAATTCACTTGCTTCGACCGGGAATCGAACTTACTAAAAATTAAAAACGACGTGTAGACTGTAGTGTCAACCAAACAACTTGATAACTTAAATTGTTGAAAATTACTAAGCTTAAGATGATAAAACGACACACCTTTTTGGAACAAAAAGACCGACATTTTTTTAATTTGTTGTTTTTATCGACAGACACTGACACTACAATTTTATATATTTGTAAAACACGTAAGCGATATATAAATAATGCAATACAATATGATTCAACGGTGACATCACCATTATATTTGTTTCTGTAAATTGATATTTTATGTAACTTTATCGGTATTTAATATGTCTGTCATGTTTTAGGATTCACAGATATTTCCTAGTGTTTTGAAAATAAAAAACAAGATACACTAATATAGATAAATGTTCTCAATAAGAAAAGATTGAAGTTTATGTTGAAATAGATTATGTGGGTAGATACCTGTTAAAATTGTCGGTGCATATCATAGCATTCTAGCTGCACCTCACTCTGATGCAGCTAGAGCCTAGAATGCTATTCAACTTTAAATATACAAGTGATAACTGCGTTAAAAACAACCGACTTCAAACTTGCACTTGCAAAATTTACAAATACCTACAGACAAAAATGCTCATAAAATAAAAACTACTGGGCCTATCCGAATAAATTTTTTATGGGACCAATTCGACACCATCCCGCATCGAACAAAAAAAGAATCACGTAAATCGGTTCAGAAACCTCGGAGTAATCGGTGTACATACATAAAAAAAAAATATACCGGCCGAATTGATAACCTCCTCCTTTTTTTTGAAGTCGGTTAAAAATATAGTTTGATAAGTGTTAAATATTTGTATAAGGTATAGGTACGATGGGATTGTCATCGTCCTTTAGGACAAAACTCCCTAAATAAAAATTTAAGGTTATTTTTTATTAAGGTAATTTTTTTAAATCTTTAAAAAAAAATTACCTTTTAAAATATTTACCCGGTACATATTTGTCACTTTATTACGCTGAGCTTCTTTAAACAAAAATCACATCAAATAATATTTCTCTATAAACTTTCAACAAAATCGGAAAACTACTTAGATTCAGAGTTTAATGGTGTCAAACGTCGTAATAGTAAATTGATTATGCGGTAAATACATAAATCAATATGATTTTATGGAACACTATGTAACAACTAACACCTATTATGCCCGGTTCCTATATTCAACGGATCGTCATAGTATCAAAGCTACTATCCGTTTTTCTAGAACTAACTACGAGTCGTTATTACCGTTCCACAATTTTATTTCTTGACGTGCTGTCGACGGACATCCGTTGGTAATAAAAATACCGAGCCCTCTTCACTCACAGATGTGCGTTTCGTTATAAGCCAAATTGAAATTAAAATTACACAAAATTCAGGACAAAATAAGTTAAATATACAGCCGAATTATAAACTTTAAGAATAAAGTTTCTTATTAATAAAGAACTAATACTAAAGAACTATATATTTGTAGACATCTGCGTGATAATTTTCCTTCTAAACAACCTAATGCGTTACACAGAAAGCAAAAACGGAACGTTTTTCTCGCGCACGCGTGCATTGCTTGTCAGTTGTCAAATTATTGTCATTCATTGTTGATTCATTGTCAAGTTTTATAATTAAAGAATAACAATACAACGACGACTGTTTATATATTTATTAAAAATGGATATTACGCCGGTAAGTACGCCTTTATATTTCTTCTTTAAAATCGTCTGCCGCTTATTTTTTGCTTCGGACACTCTTAAGTCAAACATTGCTATTTCTGTTACAGAAATCGAAGAAGGCTATGAGTAAAGACGAGGTTGCTCAATTATAACCAGTAAGGAGACTAATGCTTCTACGAATAAATTAAAGGATGAATGTTGGTCTTCGTTGACCAACACATTTAATGCAAAAAGTGGTCAAATACCAGGAAAACTTTTTATTTTCAGCCAAAAAATTCAAACATAATAAGGATGATGGACAAATATTATGAAGAAATAATTGAAATACTGAACACACAATAACTAATTAATTTTTGTATATTATTAAGCAATATATCTAGACATACGGTAGAAAAAGAATTTGTTAGTGCTAAATGTAAATCTTATGTAAAAAATGTATTTAATTCAGAGAGCCTATTACAGCGTTAAGGAATATAATATAGAAGATGATAATCGATGGAGGGTTGTCGCGTAAGAATCACAGGACAGTTCTTTGGCATATATTATGTAGTTACATATTATTATGTAAAATTAAACTGTAATAAAGAAATAAAACTTTTATTCCATTTTATTATGTACTTTTATTTATTTTTTATTATTTACAATACAATGTTTAAAAAATTGATTTCTACATTGCAAACATAGACATATAATATATATATACTAAGGTAAAAGCACCTAATACGGAGGTATTTCGCAACATTTGAAAGTAAGTATCAAAAATAAGCATTTGTAAGTATTTCTAAAGGTGCCAAACCACTTTATCGTTAAAAGTGGAACTTAAATTTTGTATTGCTGTTGAGTCTATGTTTATTTTCATAATATTTCTTATTTTAAAAAAATATTTAAATAGTCATGTCGATTTTCCCTAATACGGAGGTATGATTTTGGTCAGAGCCTAATACTGCGGTAGGCGGCTCCTAATACGGAGGGTCAGATATTATATACATTGAAGTTCCGTACAAATAATATTTGTTAAATAATAGGAATGTGTTAGTAAAGTAAATTGTAAGTTTTTTATTCATTAACCATTGGTTTGATTACGTTGATTCACTTTTAATGTGTTTCATTTATGCTTTTAGTTTTATCGGAAAAAAAACACGCATATCAAATAAGAATCCACAAAAAAAGACACAAAACTTCTTATTTATTTACGCAACCCTAAATCTGGTAATTTTAAGTTCTATGAAATAGGGCCGTAATAGGAGATCATATATAACCTAATACAGAGTTACCTGGAAATATCTACCACCGTAATAGGAAAACTACTCGTGTTTTTAATAATCCTAATTCTGACCCATCAAAAATTCGATAAACAAGAGAATGTAAATGCTTAATCAAATGATAACAGTTTTTTGGCTCAGATGTGTAAAACTCAAATCAACAGTTATACAAAATAAATGATTTGTGATACATTAAAATACACCTTCCTATTTTTACCCCTTCTAAGAAACAAACATTTTGTACTCAACCATTTTCATAGTTAACTGGATTTCTAATTAAGAAAACATACCGCAGAATATGGTTTCTAATTTATCAGATTAATAATTATTCCAACTAATCTTGGAATTAATTCAATAAGTAAATAAAATTAAAGTTATAAACAATTAAACATGCCCAGTATTTTTCCTATTTCGGAGTTATGCCACCGTATTAGGATTAATCTATAAAATTTGTATCGTATTACGGCGGTATTTTATTTCTTATTTTTTGGGTAGAAAATGACTTACAAATATGAAACAAGCTATTTAAATAGTGAGTGTAATAGTAGGAAAATGCAATAAACAATACATATACAAACTTGAACGGCTTTTTAATACGAAAAACTTAGTTTATAAATATTAGTGTACTTACTTTTGTTGTTTCGCGTTTGTATGGAAACACCTCTCATGTCGATGCCGTTACACAGATTGATTGATCTTGTTGTGTTGTCTATGTGCTATACTTGCAAACGTTAGTTAAGTCATGGAGTAATAAATTTGGAATAAATAGCTTACGTTTTGGTGTACTTAAAATTTATAAAACAGGAATAAAACTCGAAAAAAGAAATACCACCGTATTAGGAAGCGATTTTGACTACCGCCGTATTAGGAGCCTTTACCTTAGTGGTCCGCCCCGGCTTCGCCCTTGGTACATGTTTATGTTTTCTTTCCATAATAACCATCCTCGTACTTCAAGGAATATTATAAAAAAATAATGATCGAAATCGGTCCACCCGTTCACGCGTGATGCCGTGACCAAGGGAAATAGGTCTGCCACTGATATCGATTTTGTGCCTAAAGCATAGAACCTCAGCGTCAACAGTAATTGATGTTATGGAGATACCCCATGATTCCTGAAATGACAACATAAATTAGGTATGTAATAAGGTTAGACGTGTTTGGTATAATATTAATGCCTCCATTAAACTAACCTGGCTCCTTTTATTCGTACGTCTGGATAAATTTGAAGAAGTAATTGTTCAACAGGTTCTTTATCTTTATCAAGTCGAAATCTCAATTGAAATTCGTGAGAATCCAGGGTCGCAAAAAAATCCACTCCTTCTCTATAATATATACTCTTTCACGCCCACTATCTTCTTCCGAAATTCGATATAATATTAAACACTTCTCTATCACTATCTGAACTCCACATTTCGATATTGAAGCGGAAACAATGAAATAGTAAGAATTTAACCGCCCGAAATCGACGGGTAAACAAAATGCTATACGAATAGTAACTTTGACAGCATAATGACGTTAAAAATATTTATAGGAACGCGATAAACTGTCTTCTCCATACAATATGCTTACCGTTCGTTAATAGTAACCCTCCCATCCGTCAGTAGGAAGCCGTCGGTAAGTTGCTTGACGAGACGTTTTTTATAGGAACGATTTTCGCTTACGCTTGGTTAATTATACTACTATTCGTAACTAAAACGGATCGTTTTTCAAATATAGGAACCGGGCATTAATATTTTATGTAACGATAATTACCTTTATTATAAATGATACGTCACATTATCTTTATGAGATAGTATACATTTTCCAACATACTAATACGCAATTGTAGGTATTTTATGTAACTACATAGTTGAAATGAATAATATTGATTCAGATTTAGTAAGTAAGACAACTGTTATCAATAAATTGTAGGATTGTATGATTTAACGCAAAATATAATCGATTTATACATATAAAATATAGTCCACCATAATTATAAAGCTACATGTTTACCCAGTATACAGGAATTATTAAAACTCAAACATTTAAGACTTCTTCTAGAAGCACTTTTGAATCGTCATAACAGTTTTTACATTTTCCAACGATCGAAGGCGGGACGATCAGCTAATTATATTTGACAAACATTGCAAAAAATAACAAGAGAATAACTAACCCCTTAGCCATAATTAGCTAAACGCTAAACCTTGCTAATCCCAGGTGTAACAAATATTTGACACAACATAGCAAAAAATAAGACGAGAATAACTAACCCCTTAGCCATAACAGCTAAACACTAAACCTTGCTAATCCCAGGTGTAACAAATATTTGACACAACATAGCAAAAAATAAAACGAGAATAACTAACCCCTTAGCCATAATTAGCTAAACGCTAAACCTTGCTAATCCCAGGTGTAACAAATAACAATGCAATTATATCTAAAAACAAGTTTTTATAAACAAGCGAAGCCCATTAGCGTTGGAATCGATAAAAACTTGATACAAGTTGATTATCGATCTCTCTGTAAACGTCTGACTCAGAAATGTCAAGGGCGATGTTAATAAATTATAGTGTTACTAGCGGTCCGCCCCGGCTTCGCCCGTGGTACCTACTTGTTTAAACTATCCTATCTCTCAAGTTGGATCGAACTGCACATGGTGTGCGAATTTTATTATAATCGGTTAAGTGGTTTAGGAGTCCATTGAGGACAAACATTGTGACACGAGATTTATATATATTAAGATTACAATCGATAGACAACTTGCACTTGGACATTGAAATAAGGATAGTTAATCTAATCTACACTTTAAGTAATTTTATAAAGAACAGAAAAAAATAAAAATTCGATCACGAGGTGGGATTCGAACCCGCGTACACTATCTTCAGTCTACAGATATAATGCTGAAGTTTCGTTTGTAATTTCAGATGATAAAAATCATTTTCTGGTTCGCATTATTTAGTTCAGACAATATTTTACTTGTAACCGTTTGTTGTTTTTCAAAACACTTTTCACCGTCGCGTCGTAGGCATGTTGTAGACTGTCTCTTTGTTCCGTCAGTACGTCTCCTCTTGACCAGTTTTATTTTATAATAAAAAGAGGTTTCGACCAAATTATATGTTATACATTTATCAACATACTAGCTTTCCACCCGCGGCTTCGCCCGCGTTTTCAAAGAAAAACCCGCATAGTTCCCGTTCCCGTGGGATTTCCGGGATAAAATCTATCCTATATGTTAATCCAAGTTACCCTCTATAGTTATGTGCGCTAAATTTCATTGTAATCGGTTCAGTAGTATTTTCGTGAAAGAGTAACAAACACACACATATACACATCCTCACAAACTTTCGCATTTATAATATTAGTAGGATTCCAATATCGCTATTCAGGTTATATCGCCACAAACGGGGGTGCGGGAATCACTTCCTATCATGTCTCTAATATGTTATTAATCGAAAATTGATGTATCGACAGTTTAATATTTACTTATAACTTTATAATAACACGCAATCATTATACAATAATAAATACGTTATTACTTAATTAAGTAATATTGTAAAGATTTCACTTATTTTAGGATTTGTTAACAGCGGATATAACAGTAAAGAAAATCGTCACAAAATCTATTTGTTAGAATGTTATGTACAAAAGATGATACCTGTGTGATTTAGTTAAAAGATAGGTAGTTTATTAGACAGAATAAAAAACTATGTAGGTAAGTACATATATCGATCCCTAGGTACGAATTAAAACTAAAATTTAAATCTCGTAGTGTAGAGTGAACGTGTAAGAAGTGACTAGGACCGAATAAAAAACTATGTAGGTAAGTACATATTATATAACTATCGATCCCTAGGTACGAATTAAAACTAAAAATTAAATCTCGTAGTATAGAGTGAACGTGTACCTACTAGGAAAGCGCGTATCATCTTAGACCACATCTTATACAGATTGTGGTCAAGCGCTTCCCTATGTACATAAAAAAAAGACAAACAATAGGTCATCTATGTACATGCATGTTTTTTAAACAGACAATTTTTATTATTCACATAAAATACACACCACAAAGAACATAGTCAAATTTCTAACCTCATTTTTCAAATTTATTCCGCACAGTGGGTAATTAACAAAAATATTAACTTATAAACACTTTCATTAACAATTCGCGTCCTAGATTCGCGAAGTAAGTCTAAAAATTAAGGTTAGCTTCGATTGTAATCAGTATGGACAATGGAATTATGTTTTGTTGGTGTCAAGTGTTGAGTTGTAGCGTTTTGACACTTATTACTATTTGTTAAAATTTGTTTTCTTCAAATTAATGATAATATGTGGAAACGTTATTAAAAAGTGTTAGGATCCCATATAATCGAAGTGACGGTTGGTCTATCTGATGAAAAGCATGTCATAACGAATTGAATCTAATTTTAATAATCATTAGGTTATGTTATAATTAATATCAATCTAGCACGGTAGTACCTACTCATAATATAATATTATAGAACACTTATTTATAACTATAAGCCGAGAAAGTCTCTCATCACTAAGAAAATAAATTAAGTTAACAGAGCATTTCTGTGTTTTAATCATTTATATACAGGGTGTAATCGTTAAGTGTGCACAGGCGATTATTCCGTAACTATTACAGATATCAAAAAACTTTAAACTGATATCGAAAGTATTTAACCTAATGAGTAAAATGGCCATAATAATTTTTTAAAAATAAAACGAGAAATATCTAAAAAATTAATTTGAAACCCTCCCATACATTTAGTATGAGATACGAATATCCCATGTACATGGGTTGATCCAAAAGTAATGATAATCAATATTAAACAAGGTCATTAGAGTTATAATAATTATGTAGTTCTCTAGATAGTCTTCTAACTAGAAAATATACTTCAATTTTTTTTTTCTAAACTTAAAAAAAAAACTTTGACTTCATCCACAAAAACCCTTCCACGCGGCCATCACTTCGCTGTCGTCTTAAAATAATTTATTGCTAAGAAAGTGTTTTTGTGCCGAGGAAAGAGATAAAAGTAAATAGGAGCTAGATCTAAAAAATAGGGTAGGTGTTCAAGCATTTCGAATGCCGATTTTTGAATGGCAGCCATCGCAACTGACGCTTTGTGATCTGGTACGTTGTCTTGGTGAAACAGCGTTCAGGTCCGCAGTTTGCCATGTCTCTTTTCCTTACTAACCTATTGCAATCTTTTAATTTGGTCTGTTTAGTAAGAGCCCAATAAAGTGGCTACCTTTTGTAAACTGTGGCTACTTTTTTAAAGTGGCTACGGGATGTGGCGTTGTGACGGTTAGAGTGACAGTTCTAGTCTTAGTAAAAAAAAGTTTTAAAAATAGTAAACAATAAGTGATATGCTTCATTGTGTGTTTTTCAAAAAGACTTTTAAGTGACTTATAACGTGTAGTGTTATCCTACCGATCGGGAATATACTTTGTGTGTTATCAGTGTAAACAGTCATCAGCTGTGAATCAGCTGTTTTTTCAAATACCGACAAATCTGTGCTTAAAACTATTTAGCGGTTTGGTGTCTTTTGTTACTTATTTCTAATTTGATAAACATTTCCGTAATTATAATATAATAACTGTTAAAACTGTTAATATTATTACTATCTTAAAATCCCAATTCAAAAGTACGAAATTATTACATTCTACTGCGAACTATTATTAATATTACCGCCCTCTTGTGAACTTTACCCGAACTCATTAAGAGACATTTATAGATCCAGTAATTATGGCCAATAAATGCACAAACTGTGGTAAATTCTACTCGACGACAACAGATGGCGCCAAGTGTACCAAATGTAGCAACCTATTTCATAAACAATGTAATAACATCAGCCCCAAGTCCCTTCTAAATGGGAAATGGGTGTGCAAAATATGCAAAAATAAAAATCAAAAATCGGCTGAAAACTTGCCCTCGCAGGAAGATGGTAGTGCCGATAGTTTTGAGGATGCTCCGGAGCACTCAGACAATAATATGTCATGCCTGGCGCAGGAGATCAGGCTACTTCGTTCTGAACTGTCCAGTTTTCGGCAAGAGATGTCTAGAATAAGTACTGTTATGGCGGAGTACGATAAAAGGCTCGACAGTTTTGAGGAGCGGCTAGACCGTATGGAATGTACCCTGTCCGAATCGCAGTCACAAACACAGGAGTCTAGCGATCTAACTAAAAAAATTGATTCGCTAAAATTACGTCTTAATGATTCCGAGCAATACAATTTGTTAAATGACGTAGAGATTACGGGCGTCCCCGAAATAAAAGGGGAAAACCTCCTTCACCTTACCGTAACATTGGCCCAAAAAATTGGTTTACCACTGGAGGATCGAGATATCGTCACTGCTTATCGTGCAGGTGTTCGTAAAAATCAAGAGGAACACAATAATGGCAATAATCGCATAGCGGCCGCGCGTCCGCGGGCGATCGTCGTGCGGCTGGCCCGCCATCACTTACGAAACGAGTTGCTACGCGCGGCGCGCGTGCGGCGCGGGGCGGACACCGCCGGCCTGGTCGCCGGCGAGCCTCGCCGTTTCTACGTTAACGAGCACCTGACGCGTGCCAATCGCTGGCTGTTCCACCTGGCGCGCGAGCAACAGCGCGCCAAACATTGGAGCTATGTGTGGACTCGCGGTGGCCGTACTTACGTCAGACGCGATCAACACTCTAAGTATTTCGTTATTTCTTCAGAAGAAGATATACATAAAATTTTTGGCTGATATCTCGTTCGTGTTTAAAATTTTTCAAAAGGATTAACGTTTTCTGTCTAAATATATTATGTTTTAATTTTAAGGCACAGTATTATTCAATTAATTTAAAATTAATGTGTTGTGATGTATTTTCCAGTATGTTCATGAAAAATAAATGCTATTTTAATATTGTGATTATAAATGTTCTTTGTGTAAAAATGTTAATTAAAAAAACTAGTCTATATATATCAGATTTTTCAATTAATTGGCACTCAATTTCATATTTTACACTGAACGTTTTTGGTATTTTTTATTTTATTGCGTTGTACTTATTATTTTGGTTTAACATTTTTTATAGTGTTTATAAAATATGTACCCATCTACATAAAATTCTATCAAAAATTAAGGTTTCTTTGTTTTTTTGTGCACTTTTTTGTGGAATTGTCTATTTTTGTGAAACAGGATTTTATATATATTATATTGATTATTATCTTACTATTTCTGCTATTGTGTTTAATTTGAAAATCTGTTTGAAATATTTGCATAGCTTATATAAGCGAACTAATCTACATAGCGTGCGATACATTATCATAGTAATATTATGTTCGTTTTTTATTCGCTTATTTTTTATAATTGTGTTTTGGTCTTACATAATAAGAAGTGGATTTAACGTTTTCTTTAGTATTTATAATACTGTTAATGTTTGCATAAATGTTGTAAGTTATTACTTTGCTATCATTCTTTGTTTTTTTACCGTAATTATTGTGTCTCATTGTATACTGGTTCACGCCTATGCTAACTTGACAAGTTTGTTAATGTTGTTGTATATGTTAATGATAATTATTTTATTTTTAAAAGTATCGTATTTTTATTATTTTATAATTGTATCTATGAAATATTTCCTGTTCTACTATATTGAATGTATAACGTCTTATTTATACGTATTTTATAGTAAGTTATTATATGTATGTTTATTCTATTTAATTATTTTATTTTTTACTTCGTAACTATCTTAAAGTAACTTAATTATAGTGATGCATAATAAAAATAAATTACGTGTTGGATTTTTAAATCCCGGATCACTTACTACAAAACACGATGAGTTCCTTATAGCAATGGATCGACATAACGTAGATATTATGGCCATTAACGAAACCTGGCTACGAGAGGGTGAAGATGGGCGTGCGCCAGCTGTACCTGGGTACAGACTGCGTCACATACCGCGACCGACCAGTATTCGTACGCGAGGCGGCGGCGTTGGATTTTATATTAAGAATGGCATGTCCGCGCGTATTATGCCTCATCCCGTCGCTGAGAGTATAGAACAGATGTGGCTGAAATTATCCCTAAATGGTCAGGTGACTATTGTTGGTACAGCATATCGTCCTCCCTGGTTAGACATTAATAAGTTCCTAGATGCCTTAATAGATTCCATAAGTTCTTTTTCGTGGTATGATAGTATCGTGATAATGGGGGATTTTAACGTAAACCTACTGAATAGCTCTCATGTAAATAGCAAAAAAGTAACGAGTTTCCTACACACATTTAATTTAACTCAACACATTACTCAACCCACGCATTTTACAGATTCTAGTGAAACTTTGCTGGATATAATTTGTACTAATGCGTCTGTTCAAAATGTTGTTATTGATCATATCAAGGAACTTAGTCAACATGCCTTTCTTTCCTGTGGGCTTAACGTATCGAAAGAAAAAGCTTTGGTTAAATATATCTCATATAGACCGATAAAAGATATTGACAAAGATGAGTTCATCAAATCTCTGGGAACAATAAATTGGTCTTCATTGCTTGCACTCTATAATGTAGATGAGTTAGTTATTACCTTTACCTCGTATATTACATCACTGTTTGATTTCCATGCTCCCTGTAAGCGAATACGTGTGAGGGATAAACAGCCGCCATGGATAACTTACAATATCAAGAAGATGTTTAAACTACGTGATGAAGCGCGAAATAGAGCACGATTAACCAAAATAGATTCTCATAAAGAATACTATATTGAATTAAAAAAATATGTAAGTTTGGCATTAGAACGCGAAAAACAATCATACTTTGATTTATATATAAATAAAAACCTAAATAAGCCTCAAGATATGTGGAAGCATTTGAAGGAACACATTACAATTAACTGTAAGAAACAGCCTACGTTGCCCGGACATCTTAGCGATCCTGATTCCTTAAATAATCATTTCCTTGATGTTCCAGCGAATAGTTTGCCATTGTCCGCATTGACCTATTATGAGTTTCATCGACACGGAGATGCCACATTTTCTTTTACATCTGTAAATGAGTCCAATGTACTACATGCTATCCAGGAACTTAAGTCGCAAGCAGTTGGAATTGATGATATTTCGTTGGAAATGTTCAAGCTTACAATCCCATCGACGCTATCAACTCTGACGTATATCATTAATCTATCATTTGCAACTGATACATTTCCCAGCTTGTGGCGAAACGCGCTTGTGCGTCCCATACCCAAAGTTAATAATCCACAAAATTTCAAAGATCTTAGACCGATTAGCATACTACCGTGTCTTTCAAAGGTAATAGAGAAGTTGGCGCACAAGCAGTTGATGAATTTTATTGAAAATAATAACATCCTACCGGATCGTCAGTCTGGCTTCAGAAAACGCAAAAGTACAACAACAGCTGTGGCCGATGTGCTAGATGACATTCTTTGTGCGCAAGATGAAGGAAAAGGGACAATCCTTGTGCTTTTGGATTATTCGAGAGCTTTTGATACCTTAAATACATCACTACTATTATCTAAACTCGCATACTATGGTCTCAGTCATTCTACTATAAAATGGTTCAACAGTTATTTGAGTAATCGTACACAGAAGGTGTCAGTAGCAATGGAAGACGGTAGTAATAAGATGTCAGAGCGTAAACCTGTTACACAAGGAGTTCCTCAAGGCTCTATTTTAGGGCCTCTTTTATTTATATTATATACTGCTGATATTGTAAAAGAAATAAAATCGTGCCGATATCATATATATGCTGACGATGTTCAGTTATTTATATCATTTCACCCGAATGAAGCACATTCTGCGATAAATAAGTTAAACTCAGATTTAGCTTCCATACTCGAATGGTCAAACCGTAACTCACTAGTTCTTAATCCAACTAAGTCCAAGTATATGGTTCTAGGCACACCGAAAGTAGTAAACTCAATTCAATGTCATCTTATTCCAGTTTGTATAGGTAGTAAAGTTCTGGACCGTGTTAGTGAAGCTCGAAATTTGGGAATAATCTTTGATGAACACCTCAGATTTGAAAAATATATCGGTGTTACTGCAGCTAACTGCTTCTATCGCATTAAAATCCTGTACCGTATTAGAAAGTACCTAAATCCGGAACTACGTGTTAGGCTGTGCGACAGTCTCGTATTATCAAAATTTAACTACATGGACGTGGTATACGGGAGGCGGATACTTGCTCGTACGAAGCAGCTAATACAACGGGTACAAAATGCATGTGCCCGTTTCTGTTGGAACATTCCTCCACGGGAGCATATAACACCATTTATCAATAAAGCTTGTTGTTTGAATATGGAGAACCGTAGACGGCTCCACTTTGCCTCGTTCCTTTTTCAAATTATTAAGTCCGAAACTCCTCAGTACCTCTTTGAAAAGCTTGTCTGGATGGGTGACCAAAATCCAGTATATAAAACTAGACAAGCTGCAACTAAACTCACTATTCCCAAGCACCACTCTGCTAGTTTTCGAGGAAGTTTCAAATACAGTGCCACTAAGTGTTGGAACAACTTACCACCACCACTTCCCAGCCTTAGAACAGTTGAGAATTTTAAGAAAAAATACAAAATTGTATTACTAATGCAACAAATCCAACCTTAGTGGCAATATGTACACTTAAATATAGTATGTATGTAAATATATCTAATATTTTTATTTATTATTATTTATTTATTATTAATATTATTTTATTTTTATTTTTTTTTTTTATTTATATATATATATATTTTTTTATTTTTTTTTTAATATAACTACCATCTCTTCTATATATGTATCGTGATTATATTTTGTAATTATTCTATTTTTATTTCGTATTTTAATATTACTCACATATTGTTTCTCTAATCGTAACAATGTCTAGGGGCCACTGAAAACCAGCTCTGTGTGTGCATAATGTTGCAGCATAGATTATGCTGAGTTGGCTTCCCTTTTTCAAGGACACTGTTTTACAAACTTTTTTTTTTTTTTTCATTTATATTTTAAATTTTTTCTCATGTTCCTTTTTACTTTTTCTCGTGTGTAAATTTTATGTAACTTTATTTTTTTTTTGTTTAGTTTAGTTATGTTTATTTTTTTTGTATTGATGTTCTTTATTGATGTCCTTGAAATAAATGTTTTTTCTTTCTTCTTTTCTTTCTTTCTTTTTTAAAATATTCCACCATAATTATTCCTTCAGCGTCTCAAAAAACTACCGCTTTAATCTAACCTACTGATTTTCACTTTGAATTTCTTCATCGTCACTTTGTAAGCTCGCATCCAGAACAAATTGTTTTTTGGTTTCAGCATAAACATGGTGAACTCGGGTAACGTCCATGATCACAAAACGTGACAAAAAATTATCCTGATATCATTAAAAATTTAGAAATTTACCCTCTACATGTCGAATGTTTGTGTTTCTTCTTTTCGTCGGGAAACATTCTGGCACGCACGGTTCACATTCAAATTAATGTAAATAATTGGAAACGTGGCCTGTTGTTATGATTTTTTTGTGATTACTTAGTGAATACATGAGCAAGCAAAAAACATTTATTTTATATTTTTATGTGCACAGGAAATACCCAATTATCATTACTTTTGGATCAACCTAGTACATTTTATATGAAAGATTTTAGCTTTTTCTTTCTTTTTTCGGTTTTCTGCTTTAATTACTTCGCAAATTTGAAGGGAAGTTCATTTAGAATCTGTAAATAGAGCTCCTCATTGTATTGCACAATGAGGACATCACTTTGAAAATCTGCTATGAATACAAAATGTATGGGAAATAAAATGTATGGGAGCGTTTAATGTAACATTTTTGGATATTTCTCGTTTTATTTTTAAAAATTTATTATGGCCATTTTACTCATTAGGTTAAGTACTTTCGATATCAGTTTAAAGTTTTTTAGTATCTGCAATAGTTACGGAATAATCGCTTGTGCACACTTAACGATTACACCCTGTATAGTAACAGTTTTTTATAATATTTCACCTATCCTTTAAGAAACCAAACCCACCTCATATTATCATTTTTTTTTATGTCAGAGCAAGCAAAGGAGCAGGTGGGCCACCTGATGTTAAGTGGTCACCACCGCCCATAAACACTTGTAAGACAAGGAGTGGTATGCCTCCTCCACACTACTCGCGAAGTTCCTCGGCGAAGTACTCGGCCGAAGTTGACTGAAGTCCGCGGTGCTACACTACACACTCGTTCAACTTCGCGAGGAGCCCATACGTTCATATTCAGAACGAACTTCAGGTTACTTCGTGCCCTTTGACTCGGGCGCAAAAACCGACAACAAACGGAAGTCGGCCGTGGCGAGGTAAAGTTGGACGAAGTAAGCCGAAGTGCCTCTCTACATTATTCTATTCGTCTAACCTCGTTCAACTTCGCGAGTAATGTGGAGGAGGCATTACAGGTGCTTTGCCGGCCTTTAATGGACAAATACGCTCTTTTCTTGAAGGCCCCAATGTCGTAGTTGTTCGGGAACACCGCAGGTGGCAAATCGTTCCACAGTTTCACCGTACGCGATTATATTCTCTTACTTCTATCCTTACCAATATTATAAATGCGACAGTCACGTACGCGACGAATCGATTATTTACCGGGATGGATATATCATGGCTATGTTAATTTACGAAAAAGCCGTGTACCCTATGCTAGTTTATAAACCCCCAAATGTGATGCGAAGCGCAAAACTCGAGAACGGCTTGACCAATACGGCTAACTTATTTTAACGTTTATGCTAAGGCATAATGAAGATTCTTATGGAGAGTGTTGTTTTAACTCTTTATAATAATGATCAAGTAACATTACATTTGTATCAAGTATATCAAAGTACTTACATTATAATTAATATTACATAAAACAGAAAAAAGGTGGCAAATCAATGTCTGCTGGGGAATCTAGTAGGTACTTTAATCCGAAAATTAATTTAATTTCAATAAATCTAAACATAGTTAACCACGTGTGCCTTATCCCACACTCAACTAAGGTCGCACAGTCATTGGGCAATCGTTTCCGTAAAAACTGTCCATTGTCTCGTTTCACAATCCGATATGTTCAGTGGGAGCTGTTCCCATACGTTTCACTGATTCGATTATGTTTTGTGGTAAATAGGAAATATTATGTACTAGTTTCCGCCCGCGACTTCGGCTGCATTACTCCTACATACCTAGTATAAAATAAAGTCGCTTTCTCTGTCCCTATGTCCCTTTGTATGCTTAAATCTTTAAAACTACGCAACGGATTTTGATGCGGTTTTTTTAATAGATAGAGTGATTCAAGAGGAAGGTTTTAGTATATATAATTAATATTAGGTTTTTGACAACGCGGGCGAAGCCGTGGGCGGTAAGCTAGTTACTCCTATTTATCTTGTGATGATATTATATAACCAGCCTTCCTCGATAAATGGGCTATCTTACACTGAAAGATTGTTTCAATCGGACCCGCAGTTCCTGAGATTAGCGTGTTCAACTAAATAAACTCATGTAACTTACACTCATAAGTCACTTACATGTATTTAACTTATTAACTTACACCCTGTTCAATAATCCTTGCTAAGGTCTATAATGACGTTGGGTTCAATCCTGGTCAAAGGAGACATGAACCCAGGACGAAGTTAAAAGGATGAGACCGTAAAAGGATTAAATATTACTATGTATTTAATTTCCACATCTATATGTTCTATCTAAGGTTATATAAATAAATAAATATTTCGGGACAATTTTCACACACGGCACGATCTGATATATAATATGATATAATTCTTTATAATATGTATCTACATATTATAAAGAAATTATTTTGCCTTGAGCGCGGGGACCGAATCGAGAAATTCTGTAACGAAAAAACCTCACGCTCCCCACTCCAACGGGCGGAGGTGTGGCTTGAAGGCATAGCATGCAATAGCTTTACCGCGGCAGTCCCCGAGTGCCACACGTCGTTTTTTATATTAATTTAATTGTTTTTTATTTGTATACGAATGAATAAGCATAAAAATAGTTTATCGTTTCTAAATTCTTTCATCTGTAGAATACGCAATTATTTCTGACTGACTACGGGGCAGGAAAGAAAGTCCGAACAAAAATGTTTGTTTGAAGGCACTACTGAACTGATTTTCAGACAGTTTTCACGAATAGGTATAATAATTTACATTACAGATTTAGTATATAAATTATACATTTAGTGTAAATCGATTGAAATATAATTGATGACGACACCGGAGAAAATCGGGGGCCGGGGTACCTCTTTATTAATTTGTCACACTCTTTCTTTTGTTGAATAATTCAAGAGTCAAGAAGACACAATAGTCCTAGGGATTCTTAAAGTTTTTCTTTATTTGCAAAGCTCTATATAGCATATGAATGCGACTAGCTTCACCTTGCGGCTTCACTCGCGTTTTTTACGAATAAAAAGACAGTTCGCTATCTTTAATTTAAGTTCACCTTTCTTTCTATATCATATCATTTTTGACGTGACAACGTCTTATAATTCGATAGAGCCGCCTGCACGCACGAAAAAACATGACTCATGCGGCGTTACCTCGCTCTGAGGCGTTCCATGTAAGGCTTGAAGTGCGAGCGAGAGCGCGGAACGAACGACAAAGAAGCACAATCGGACGTTGTCACGTTCAACTATCGTCAGTAAACCGACTTTACAGACAACCAATTTTTTCATCTGGATTTTTAGTAAATTCTTTATATTATAAAGATATAATTTTTACATCTTGATATAGTTAGGATGCTATAGAGATATTATAGTCTACCAATTAGTAACTGCGGTGAAACATCCCATGGGAAACTATGATATATAAAAGAGCTAGATACGTTACCCGCTCTCTATTTTGGCAAGAAAAAACTCAGGTAAGTGCCCGAGTTTCACTTAGTCACGCACCATTCAGCGTCGTGGCTGGACGTTCTTTTTGTATTTTAATCGGCAGTTGTTATTACGAAGTACATGAGTGAGACATGTATTATGTCTCGTGCGTGAGAGTGAAAGAGAGAACAACTGTATTGGTGATAATGCGTTAGTAAGTAGGTATGTATTAATTACGCTGTTTTTTAGTGCAATGATGTTGGCGTATGCCGCGTCTACTAGTATAATAGGTCATTGATGGGAAATGGGAATATCCACGCGGACGAAGTCACTTGCAAAAGCTAGTGTTTATATATTAAAAGCATTAATTAATGAAACTGTTACGAGTTTCTACAGATGAAAGTTCAGATACAGCCGGGTTTCACGCTGCACAAAAAGACAATGGCTTATTGCATTTCCTCAATTTTCCCGATATAACTTCAATTATTATTCGTGGGAATTCATTGATGTGTTATGAAATTTCCTATACGTAATTGGCTCCATATGTTTTTTGTCTAATTCACTGGTTTTAACGTAACATGCTGGGTTAATGCAATTGGGTGGTTTAACGCAGTTGGAAGCGTATTCTGTTACCTAAGAAGTAATTAATATTTAATTTTATACCCGCAGATATTTTGTGAGGTATAAATGATGAAATTTTGGTAAATTTTTCATTTATTAATTTTATTAACTTTTCTAACTTTTCTGTCTTTTCTTTCTTTCTTTCTTCTTCTTCTAACAATCAACAAAATTATTGGTTACATTAATTATAATATGAATTTCTGCAGTTATTTTAACGCCATATTATGTGTTTCATATTAATTATGAAATTAAATTATACCTAAATAGTTTTAAATGCATAGTAAAGGCTGGTAATGGACCATTTATTATTTATATTTATTGTGTTTGATGGTCTAATTAGCAGCAATTAATGGCCCTAATTATGGTCTATATTTAAAGATATTTATTTTCATTTCTATTTTTAGGATTTCATTTTATATAAGTATCTAAAACTAACATTATTCTAAGCTTATAACAATACAACACTAATTGACTTTTAAAGGGCTTTGTTACCCCTGGGAATGCCAAACCCATGGTTGTAACATGACGCAATTTATATACCTATATACTAGCCGCCCACTCCAGCTTCACCCAGGTTTGCTTGAAATAGAAACTTCGTCATCATTCAAGAGAATAGTTTTCTATAGTTGAAAGAATTGTACAAATGGTTAAAGTAGTTTTTAATAAGGTATTACATTGCACAAAAGTCTAAACAAATAAAAGAATCACCTTCAATAATAATTTTAGTCCTACCTAGGTATAGGTAGGTATGTACCTAAAATTTAATATCAAACATACCAAAATAATAAATATTTCAGGACAATTTACACACACACGGCACGATCTGATCCCATACTAAGCTTTCGCTTGTGTTATGGAAACCAGATGGCTGATAAACATACATAAATATTATAATTTTAAATAAAATATGTATGTAACAAAATAAAAACAGAGACACAATATAAAACGTTGTAGGTACATATAGTACCTTGCAAATGTAACAAAAAGTACAACACTCAATATAATCCTATCCGACAAAAGTTGGCTATTCTAATGTCTCATTAGCCAGCAAACCCTTTTCGCACACGCAAGATAAATAAGGCCACTGTAACAGTTACACAAGGAAGTTACATTTACATGCAATATGTATTGTTACGTGTTTTATATAAAGGCGTGTGTGGGGCAATGGGGTCCCATGGTTATATGTTATAGTTTATGAATTTGGAAGTACCTTCTAAGTGAAGTACCATGGCCCCTAGTGGGGTAAGGGGCAGATGCATTATACATCTGTTTCACTGATCGATTTTCTTTAGGGACAAGTAGGTGATCAGCCTTCTGTGTCCTACCAGACCAAGACTTTTTTTTCTTCGTCTTCACCGGGAATCGAACCCAAGTTCCCTCGGTGTTACGCTCATGCGTCAACCACTCTATCGAGGAGGCGGTCACCTTCTAAGTATGTACGTTTGGGAAAAGCTGTATTAAAAATAGGGGAATATATAGATTGAAAACTTCATTGCAAATTCGATTTAATTAAAAGATCGACTGACACATAAAGAAACATTTATATTTTTATTTCTTTCTCTCTTTCTTTAGAGTGCCTGCATACCGAGAATGCCAATATATATAAGGATTGATGAGATCCAATGTATAGAGGCAGGGGCCAGTATTTCGTGGTCAGACATAACCTTAATATTAAGGTTTCCTGGTAAATATAGATTTAATTTTGCAAGACATCAAAAGATTACCAAATAATAAACTTGATCTAAATTTATTATCTGTTATACTTTTCACTACGAAACGGCTATTCATAAAATGACGGATTGCGTCACTCGTTAATGTCGCGGCACACGCACGCAACTATTATTTTTCTCTTACTATATTATCTCCGTGTAGCCGCCATTTACAAAATTTGTGAAGAGAACTCTATACTCTACCGTCACCAGTCTCTTCTTGCATTACGGTCATTACCAGGGGCCTTAGCCAAACGGCAAAACGCCAAGGAATAGAATACGCTATCGATAGAAATTGACATAAGCGTATGATGTTTTGCATAAGGATTCGGTCACCCTACCAACGACAACGACGACCACGAACAAAATTTTCATCCAGTCGCAATTAAATAAAATTGTGCAAATCACAATTAAAAATGAAATTTAAGAATTTCCTATCGTATTGGTGTTTGGAAAAAAAATTTTTGAGATCAATGGATAAACAAACAGGTTTTTCATAGAAACGGTGGCTCCTAGAAAAAAATGTATTTAACCTTTTTTATAGATAATTAGATGATCTACAATTTTGGTTCAGGTGATTGTATGATAAACTTACCATCTCGGCGAAAATCGCAAAAAACCCTATTTTTTTTATTAATTGACCTCGAAATTTTTTATTTCCGAGTACCAGAATGACGGGAGATTTTAATATTGATTTTGAACAAATTTCGGCAAGATTGGAACTTTGGTCGTGGTCGTCTGCGTCGTTGGTAGTGTGATCGAACCATTACCAAAATGTCATGAGCTTATGTCAATAATTAGCGTTAGCAGTTTCTATTCCATGGCGTTACGTACGTTTGTCTAAGGCCCCTGGGGCCTTAGCCAAACGGCAAAACGCCAAGGAATAGAATACGCTATCGATAGAAATTGACATAAGCGTATGATGTTTTGCATAAGGATTCGGTCACCCTACCAACGACAACGACGACCACCAACAAAATTTTCATCCAGTCGCAATTAAATAAAATTGTGCAAAACACAATTAAAAATGAAATTTAAGAATTTCCTGTCGTATTGGTGTTTGGAAAAAAAAATTTGGAAAAAAAAATGATAAACAAACAGGTTTTTCATAGAAACGGTGGTTCCTAGAAAAAAATGTATTTAACCTTTTTTATAGATAATTAGATTATATACAATTTTGGTTCAGGTGATTGTATGATAAACTTACCGTCTCGGCGAAAATCGCAAAAAAACCCTATTTCTTTTTATTAATTGACCTCGAATTTTTTTATTCCTGAGTACCAGAATGACGGGAGATTTTAATATTGATTTTGAACAAATTTCGGCAAGATTGGAACTTTGGTCGTGGTCGTCTGCGTCGTTGGTAGTGTGATCGAACCATTACCAAAATGTCATGAGCTTATGTCAATAATTAGCGTTAGCAGTTTCTATTCCATGGCGTTACGTACGTTTGTCTAAGGCCCCTGCAATCAAAATGCCAACGTTAGAAATCAAATTAACATAAATCTACAATATTTGCATAATTTCCTATTTATTGGACAAGATTTATCGACGTTAATTGCATTAAACATTATGAGTTGTTCTTAACCGGGTAAATAAAATTGGTTGTGATTATTGATAGTGGAAAAATATGCAATATTGCTGGACATGGGAAAGAATAAACTGTTTTTCCACGACAATAAATTGGAATCTGTTTTAATGCTATATTTACTTATGTCTTATGAAACACTATTATTATTTTACTTTAAATTTTAATGAATCACTTCGTCGCTTTGCAATCATGCAATGCCTTTTTCTCATATTTACAGTTATGTACTAGCTGTGCCCCGCGGTGCTCCGTAATCCGTTCATATTGATCTTAGAGTGATGATAATATACCTTCCTCCTACCTATATCCTTCCTCGATAAATGGGCTATCTATCTAGCACCGAAAGAATTTTTCAAATCGGACCAGTAGTTTCTGAGATTAGCGCGATCAAACAAACTCTTCAGCTTTATAATTTAAGTATAGATATTATGTATGTATACCGAAAAAAACTTTAATATCCCGTAGATTCAGAGTAAACTTTCAATTACATTCATCTCAAAAGAATTGACTGGAAACAGGAAATATCTATAATCAGATAACCATACTGATGTTATGATAATATCGTCTTTGTTCGAGTCATTGTTTTAAACAGGAAATGTTTCCCAAACCGAATACTTAACCGACTTAAAAGTTAGGTTATTCGTGAGAAAAGTGTTGTTATTAATGTTTACTTAGCTTCCTAGATTTTAAAACTAAACATACGCGTCAACTGATTTAATGGTTATGGCTTTTTAGATATTATGTCTTTATATTTAAAAAAAAATAGAGTGTTAGTTACACTCAACATAGCTGAATACAAAGAGCAGCGAGTAATATCTATAGATAATAATATAGATATCATCTATACTAATATATATGACACTGAAGGATCTGTTTGTTTGTTTGCTTGCTGGAGCGCGGTAATCTCAAGAGCTGCTGTTCCGATTGAGAATTTTTTATTATTCTTAGATACATCACTCGATCGAGCAATGGGGGTAAAACCGTGGGACACAGCTAGCGTAGATAAATTATATAGTATAGACATAGAACACATAGTTTATTGAGAATTTAGCCGAGTAACAGAGTACAATAAGTCATAAAAGGTCCATCATGTTTTATGGTAGATAAAAGGCTATTTCACAAAAAGCCGTTTCCGGTGCGATGACGTCACAAAGTATCTCACGACGTGACGACACGATTACCTACACGATACGATTTTATACGTGACCACGAATATCCGATGAGCTTTGAGTTAAGTTTTTTATAAATAATATCACATAATAATAGTGATCAATGATACGTGTCTCTGTAAGGTTTAAAAAATTATTTTCTAAAATGATTTTGCATTTTGGAATAAATATGTACATATTTACTTACCTACTTTCTATTTAATGTGTTGATTAAATTAATATTGAAATTTATTTATAAGAAATTAATCAAGAAATGAAACATAAAAACCACTTTGAATCTACTGTATTAGTTATGCTTTTGTAGAACATGACGTAGGTATATTTCGTCAAAACTAGTAAACAAGTACATTGTTAATCATTTGGTCAATAACTGCGTTAAAAACAACCGACTTCAAACTTGCACTTGCTACATTTACAAATACAGACAAAAATGCTCATAAAATAAAAACTACTGGGCCTATCCGAAATCCGAATAAAATTTTTATGGGACCAATTCGAAACCATCCCACATCGAACAAAAAAAGAATCACGTAAATCGGTTCAGAAACCTCGGAGTAATCGGTGTACATACATAAAAAAAAACATACCGGCCGAATTGATAACCTCCTCCTTTTTTTGAAGTCGGTTAAAAACTATGTATACCTAATCCAAAGCAATGAATGAATCATGATATCGCACGCTGAGAATGAAAGTGACCTAAAACGAAATTCTTGTTTTTTGGGAATCATCAATAAAGTGTTCGTAATTTACAGAACTATTTACAAATCATATCATAATTTGTTCGCATGCTAAGTCATATAGGATATTAAAGTCTGATATCATTTTAGAGGATATTGTCCAAACATACAACCCATAAAAAATAAATAAAATTAAATTTAAATATTTTTTATCTTTTTTTAAAAATTACCATTAGATATTGCGTCACTTTAGTACTGAAAACTTGTAAATCGTCTTTGACTAGTTTGGGAATGAGTCACTTTAGTATTTTTTTACTATGCATGCATTTGGACGTAACCTGAATTATGTCAACTTAGTATTAAAATATTAATGAGAAGTAGTCTAATGAAACCAAATGTTAACTAAGAAATTATATTTATTGTTTGTTTCAAGACTTATTTTTACTATTTACTTAATACGTATGGGGCAAAAAACTCTAATATTGGTATTATTAGTTTAGTTTTTTTGTTTTTTTGTTTAATTTAATTGAAGTACTAAGTCAAATTCTTCTAACAGCTGCGAGTGAAGATCTAGGTAATGAGATACGATGCAGCAACAAGTGGTTTTACGACGAATGCCAAAAGATTACTAACGAAAAGAATGAAGCATACCTATCGTTACAGCAGACCTACACTTGCAGACGAGAGAGAGCATAAAGCGCGACGAAGGAAAAAAAATAACTACATAAGAGAAAGAAGAAGAAATGTTTTGATGTCAACCAGCTTGAAGAGATTGCAAAAACTTACTCAAGGAAGGACTCGAGAAACTTAGCTCTATCCAAACTAATAGAGGTAGGAAAGATTTCAAACCTAGAACCTCAGCTTGTAAAAGTAAAGATGGCGAGCTACTAAATATGTAGTAAGAACGATATTATTAAAAGATGGAATTAGTACTTCCAAGAACTGCTAAATAGCACAGAAACTGCTGAAACATCATCTTCCATACAAAATTATACTAACATCCCAGATATCTCTCTGCCTACAAATAGACCAAGTTAAATTGGCCATTAGGAAACTCAAAAATCATAAGCCACCAGGAACTGATAACATCTCTGTGGAATTGCTAAAATATGCTGAAACTTGCTTTAAGGAGAAATTTTACTAGCTGATAGTCCAGGTGTGGAAGTCTGAAACGACGCCCTGTTAAGTTATGGGTTTTAATGATAACAACGATTATTTAGCACAATTTTCTTTATTCTTTCTAAAAGGACATTGCTTTACACATTGCATAGGTACAAGAATCACAGACTAAGTACAGGGTTGCCACAGTGACATAAGAAAAATTAAAGTTAAATTTTTCTAATATAATCTAATACGCCCGATGAGAGGAACACCGCTGTAATATAGGGTATATACAGCAGCGTGTACTGCACAAGAAAGGTGACATATTTGATTGCAGAATTATCACGGTTTATCTCTTTTAAACACGGCATATAAAATCTTCGCTTATGTCCTTTTCAATAGAATATCTCCATACACAGAAGACAAACTAGGCGACTACCAGTGCGCTTGGGGCCCTAACCGGTCGACTACTGATCAGATTTTCGCCTTGCGACAGATTCTTGAAAAAAACACTTGTGTTCAATGTCATATTATTTTCGTGGATTTCAAGGCTGCATACAACAATGTTCACCGAAATTTCCTGTACCAAGCGTTGACTGAGATCGGCATTCCACCACAATTGGTGTTACTTACAGCAATGATGTTAAAAAAAAATAACAAAGCGTCGTTCGGATCCATTCAGTATCTTGGAACCTTTTAGGGCAATGGAAGGCCTTAGGCAGGGTGATGCGCTCTCCAGCCTTCTGATTAACATAGCCTTAGAAAAATGCATCCGAGATTCCAGAAATTGAGACATCGGGCACTATTTTTCGAATAGATACAAATACTGGGATACGCGGATGACATAGACCTGGATCGCGAGGATGCTACCAGCAGTGATCCTCTACTGCTGTTAACGCATATCTTGCTATAGAACGAACTGCCCAAAAGCCCGGTCTACAAGTCAACACTGCCAAAACAGAATACCTGAAAGCTACTTACGAAACTTGGTAGGATATTGTCATCGGCGACAAGGCATTCGTGGCTGTACGTGACTTTGTGTACCTGGCATTAATAACAAACCAGAACGAAATATCTGCAGAAATATGTAAACGAATTATGGCTGCTTCGGCCTTCTAAGATATTTTCGTTCGAAACTGCTATCCCGAAACATAAAGGTACTGCTATAAAAGACCCTACTAAGAACATACGGGTCCGAAAGTTGGGTCCTGAGCAAAAAAATGAGGATTGCCTGCTGGTGTTCGAGCGAAAAATCCTTAGACGGATTTTCGGTGCTGTGCTGGAAAATAGACATTGGAGAACGCGGTATTACCATGAGCTTTATGAAATGTACGAGGAGCCGAATGTCATAAAGACCATAAAACTAAGCCGTTTACGCTGGGCCGGACACGAGGCACGTATGGAACTATGGACGACAACAAGGCACCTCTGCGTCTTCTCTATGGAAAACCAGATGGGCCAAAACTCCGATGGTTGGATGGAATCGAACGATTGGTGTGAAAAGCTGGAGAACTCAGACAAAGGACCGAGAGATCTGGAAGAAAATACTGGACCAGGCCAAGGCCCACTAGCAGCTGTAGAGCCTCAGATGATGATGATCACTCAGCGAGGAAACTCTTGTATTTCATGATAACTTTTTGGGTATGAATTTTGCGTTTTCTTTTTCATTTTCTTGAACCATTTGTAATATTATAAAATCATCTTTAATCTCTTCATATAATGACCTAAACATAAATATTTAAACAAATTATTATTGAAACAACGACATAAACTTTAATACGCCATAAAATTAACTTATCAAAATATTATTAAAACGGCCTAATTATACATAATACACTTACACAAAGAAAGCATTTAATAAAGTACAGGCATAACGTGAAATAAGTCGTTACCTTTAGAATAGTTGATAATACAAAAATGACATAATATGATTTATGTCACAATTCAAAAACTGCATTTTAGTAAGAAAGTGACCTAATACGAAAAACGGTCTTTTTAAGATTAGAACATTGACAAAATATTTACTTACCTTTCGGTAAAAAAACGCCGCAATCAGGATTGAATCACTTTAAAACTAAGAAATGTAATCACTGTGCCGACATAATACTAAAACGGTCACTATTTTAGCGGAGGGACGTATAAAATACGCAAATTATAAAGAGACGCAACATACGTGTTTTTCTCTTTCTAGGTGACATAGGATAGTTTTTGATTTATTAAATGATAGAATACCTTATTTTGAGTCATTTTATGAGTATAACTCATTTTTGCAAAATTTTGAATTAGGTCACTTTCGTTCTCAGCGTGCGATATCTACCACCAAATGAAAATCCAGTAAAAAACGTAATAGCAATTATGTAGAAAACGGCAAAGCTCAAAACGCCCACATCCGTCGCTTGGATTTCTTGAAATTAACTGGAAAATGAACTTGATCTCGCGAATGCCAACGACTTAAGCTATGCTAATCTAAGTTGTGCTGTTTCACTTAGCTAAGTAATATATTCACGTTAAGTATCACTACAAATTAATGCGAATTTGTTATTTATGAAATGGATATGGCTTTTTAATTAATTTGATATATTGTTTCTATTAAAGGTACCTGAATTATAAGAGAAAAATAAACAGTGACGACAAAAGTCCATATATTTTGTAATAAACTAGCCGATATAAGTTATCTTATTCCAAAGTTACATGACATCGTAAGTGCAACTAAAATTGGTCGAGCCATTTAGAGTAACCAGAAAGACTAAGCAACAAATTGAAAACATATATGTAGGTATATCTAATATTTTTTTTTAATAATTGCACACTTATGCTGAGTATCTCATTTCCTTTCATATTATTTTAATAACAACCATTTCCTATATAGACATTTGAAATGCATATGTCTGTAAACCTGGGTCCCTAGTCCCTACCTACACAGTACACAGTCCTATATTAAACACGAAATACAAATAAAACCATACATACACTATCTTTGTAACTACATTAATATTTTACATCGATATATTAATTAATATATTTATTTAGATGAAATTTGTTATTATGTCAGGAATTAATAAATGTCAGCAGCAAAGATGATTCGCCTTGTGATTGTGCATAAAAACTATTGCTAAGGTCAAACGATTGGCCTTACATTTTTGTAATTCAGGTTAGTCCGATTTATAATTATACTAGATTTCCGCCCGCGGCTTCGCCCGCGTTTTCAAAGAAAAGCACAAATAGTTCCCGTTCCCGTAGGATTTCCGGGATAAAACCTATCCTATGTGTTAATCCAAGTTACAATTTCATTGTAATCGGTCAGTAATATTATCTAGGTACTTTATTATGAAGAAATGTCACACAATAATTATACGAGTATGTACATGTCATGTACTTGAATAATGAACTCAATTACTGCTGGGAATAAGGTTAATCGTCGTGTACGTTGCATTATATTTAATGAGCCGTAATTAACGAGAAATGCCGTTTTTATATTAAAAATAAGGTTATGCACGTATAATATTCTAAAGTTGTATAATATACTATATACCTAACTAGCTGTTCCCTGCGTTTTCACCCGCATTGCTCCGCTCATGATTTATAGCCTATGCCTAGCCTTTTTCTAAGCCTTCCTCGATAAATGGGCTATCTAACACCGAAAGAAATTTTCAAATCAGACCTGAGATTAGCGCGTTCAAACAAGCAAACAAACTCTTCAGCTTTATAATATTTGTATAGATGTGTTGAAAAGAGAGCTATGAGACAAATAATATTTGGGTCGTAAGAATTTCAATCTGAGATCTTTAGAAGAGATATCAACGCGCTTAAAGCGAAAATCTATAGGGTCTTAAATTATCTCCACATTGAGAGTATTATAATTATATAAAATAGGTAGTTTTGAGTTTATGCTACAAACAAATACCGGTTGTAAATAATAATTTAGCACGATTTTGCACGGATACAAATATCAACACATCATGCGATGAATTTTAAATCCTTTTTTGTGCTCACTTACGTCATTTCTGCAGTGGTTAGTCACTTTTTGGTTATAAATATTAAATATATGTGGGAATAGGATAAATAATTAAGATTGTATTTCATAACTACTTTTATTTTTAGTCTGTGCTTTTCTATTATTTAATCTGTGGATATGTTATCTGTAGACTGTAAAACGATCTATGTTGTCTATGACTTGACTGTGTGTTTTTGGGGTACGATGTAATGGAGGTTGTTGAAATGTATTTTTGATATGTAACCGGTGTCTGGGAAATAAATCGATTGGGCGAATTTGGCTTTTCATTTACACCATCCCCACATAATTTGGGGGCTCGTCCGGGATAAGGGATGGTGGAATAAAGAAAAAACAGACGAAGACTATGATGCCGGTGATTTAACCTGATTAAGAATTTACGAATTACGAACGAAGACTAAGATTTAAAGAAGCTTATGATTATACGATTACGACTTGAAGACTATAAAACTTTTTATTTACATTATTCAACATGCCGCCGAAACGAGTAAAAGATGATGATGATTGTGGTGAACCATCGCCGCGTATTTCCTTCAATGACTTAGAGAAATCAATGACGCCATTTTCGGGTGATGATGCCTATGGCATCGAAACATTCGTAAAAGATTTTGAAGATATTTCCTCTTTAATGCAATGGGGCGAAATAGAAAAACTCATATTTTCGAAGCGGCTTCTCGCGGGAACCGCCAAGCTATTTTTACGTTCACTAAGTGGGACCACCACGTGGGATACACTTAAGTCTGAGCTCCGTGAGGAATTTGGTAAGAAGTTGAACAGTGCAACTGTTCACAAGAGACTTTCAACTCGCCGGATGAAGATGAATGAGACTCATCAGCAATATTTTTTACATATGAAGGAACTTGCAGTACTTGGGAATGTTGAAGATGAAGCCCTGATGGAATATGTCATCGACGGTATTAAAGACAGTGAGTCCAACAAAAATATTTTATATGGCGCTTGTAACATTAAAGAATTCAGAAAGAAATTAGACATTTATTCAGAAATTAAGAAAAAATCATATTCACCTAATAAGATTCAAAGTAATTCAGTATCAAAGTCCATTGGCATGAAAATTCAAAAAACACTACGAGTAAAGAGATGTTTCAATTGTGGAGATTTAGATCATGAGTCGCCTAATTGTACTAAAGGCATTAAATGTTTTAAATGCAACTTGTTTGGCCATAAATCAACTGAATGTTCTAAAAGTATAAAAAAGAGTTTGGAAATTATGTCAACTAAAAATAATATTGATGTGAGACCTTTCAAGAAGCTGAAAATAAATAATATTGATGTAGAAGCCCTGATTGATACCGGAAGCGATGCTAATTTAATAATTATGTCTTATTTTAGGAAGATTCAAGGTGAAAAATTGTTATCTTATAGTTCAGGAACAACAGAAACTTTAACTGGAATAGCTGAAAAGGAAATTTATACAAAAGGATCTTTCACAGCAAAAATTGAAATTGATGATTGTTATTTTGAAACTTTATTTTATGTTGTTGATGATGGCGCTATCCCTGTCAACATTATATTAGGAAATCCTGTACTGAAAGAAGTAGAAATCAATTTTAAATCTGGAACTATCACTGCAACAAGAATATTACACCTTACAATGCTAGAGAATGAAAATGAAGATATCACAAATATTGAAAACAAAGAATATAAGAATAAAATACAGAATATTATAAAAGAATATAACCCCAAAAGATGTACTAAAGCATCAAATGTAAAACTTAAAATATTATTAACCGATGATGTACCAGTTTATCAGAATCCACGACGATTGTCACCTTTGGAGCTTAACATTGTTGACAAACAGATTAAAGAATGGCTTGATGAAGGAATAATAAAAACAAGTAAGTCTGATTATGCTAGTCCAATTGTGCTTGCAAAAAAGAAGAATGGAATGTTATGGAAGATTAAGGATGGAAATAAATTAATGGTTGTACCTAAGAAAATGCAAAATGAAATTATAAGAAAACATCATGAAAACGGACATTTTGGTTGTGTTAAGACTGAGGAATTAATAAATAGAAATTATTATATGGAGAATTTAAAAGAAAAGATTAAAACAAACATTGATAATTGCGTGGAATGTATACTTAATTCAAATAAAAGAGGAAAGAAGGAAGGATTTCTACATGTAATAGATAAAGGTGATTTACCATTGTCTCCTTACCATATTGATCATCTACGACTGTTGACTCATCTGGGACAGATGATTCTGCAGGATGACCGTGTGGGAATAGGATAAATAATTAAGATTGTATTTCATAACTACTTTTATTTTTAGTCTGTGCTTTTCTATTATTTAATCTGTGGATATGTTATCTGTAGACTGTAAAACGATCTATGTTGTCTATGACTTGACTGTGTGTTTTTGGGGTACGATGTAATGGAGGTTGTTGAAATGTATTTTTGATATGTAACCGGTGTCTGGGAAATAAATCGATTGGGCGAATTTGGCTTTTCATTTACACCATCCCCACATATATTATACGCTATGTATTCAATGCCCCTTTAGTACCTCATATTATATATCGTTACATGAATTAAACGTTGTTTCCAAAGTTTTGATACTTTAATAATTAATACCTTTGCCTATCTACACTAATATTATGAAGAGGAAAACTTTGTTTGTTTGTTTGTTTGATTGTAATCAATAGGCTCATAAACTACTGGACCGATTTTAAAAATTCTTTCACTTTTCGAAAGCTACATTATCCACGAGTAACATAGGCTAGGTTTTATCCCGGAATTCCCACGGGAACGGGAACTATGCGGGTTTTTCTTTGAAAACGCGGGCGAAGCCGCAGGCGGAAAGCTAGTACATTATAATAAGGATAAATTAACATTGTTAACACATTGTGATATTCATCTCTTACGGCATTACACAGTTTATCGATCAAATATGATAACTTTTACGATATTTCTCTAAGGTGAATATTTCTCTAGAATCTAAGTCAATAAGTAAGTTTTGACGAAAAATAAATAAATAAATAAAAATAATAAAATTAAATAATGTTCATGTAGGTAACACCTAACATGTCTACCGGTCAACCAAAGCCTCCCACGCTAATAGAATTGTTTATATAATTTCAACCTTATTGCAAATATAAACATGAATCCCAAAATGTGTTGGTAAGCGCATAACTTAAGAACGGCTTAACCGATTTCGTTAATTCTTTTTTTATTATATTCCTTGAAGTACGAGGATGGTTCTTATGTAGAGAAAACGTAAATATGTACCAAGGGCGAAGCCGGGGCGGACCGCTAGTAAATAAATAAAAATAAATAATGTTCATGTAGGTAACACCTAACATTTTTTTTTTTTTTTGTATGGTGTTTCTCAATGTTAGCCAGAAGGGCTACTACATTTTAACGCGGACGCGGGGGTGAACTGAAGGTTCACCCTGGTAGCGACATGCACAAGGGCGTCCCCCCTTGACGGGGACCACGAACCTCGGCTTGAGCTGTCGCTTGAGTGGAGGAGGCCAGAAGGGCCCTAATCGGACGGGAACACCTAACATGTCTACCGGTCAGTCAAAGCCTCCCACGCTTACAGAATTGATTATATAATTTCAACCTTATTGCAAATAGAATAAGGTAATGTCAATGCCACAAGGATATGATATTGTAAAGTCTCTGATCTCACTTCTGACTCATAACCGGACTTTCAAAGTGTTGTGCTTATTTCATTATATCAATACTCATATATTATACTAGCTTACCGCCCGCGGCTTCGCCCGCTTTGTCTAAAACCAAATAATCCGCATCAAAATCCGTTGCGTAGTTTTAAAGATTTAAGCATACAAAGGGACATAGGGACAGAGAAAGCGTCTTTGTTTTATACTATGTAGTGACTATAAGATGGCCCTGCGGTTTTAACCGCAGTGCTCCACACACTCCTGTTGGTCTTAGCGTGATGATATATAGCCTATCTAACACCAAAAGAATTTTTCAAATCAGACCAGTAGTTTCTGAGATTAGCGCTTTCAAAGAATGCTTTATATATTAGTATAGATTAGTTTGTGCCCGCGGGTTCGCTTGGACAAACAAAATTGACTTCCTTATTTTTCTCTCTAGCATCCTAACTATATCCAAATTCAAAAATAATATAAAACCGCTCCGTTACGACTTGAAAGAAGGATAAACATACATACTTTCGCGTTTATTATTTACTAGTGGTCCCCCCCCGGCTTCGCCTGTCCTACATATTTCGCAATAAAAGGTAGCCTATGTCCTTTCTCGGGTATCGAAATATCTCCATACCAAATTTCATACAAATTGGTTCAGTAGTTTAGGCGTGATTGAATAACAGACAGACAGAGTTACTTTCGCATTTATAATATTAGTATGGATTTAGTTATGTCGTTTATAATTTGGTTATCTGAATTACTAAACGAATTTTAATAGACAGATAAAAGGAAAGTTCAAAATATACAATTTCACATTTTTAATTTGAGTCAGAAAGTTAGATTAAAATTTACTTTCGTTTCTACGTCAATAAATTTTTATTTATTTTCAATAGGAACATATTTAAATTTATTTTGTAAAAAACGTATGATGGCGTATAGTTTCTATAAAAATAACGATAATATTCAAACCCGATTTACAACTTATTGTATTGTTATAAATAAAAAATGGTTATTTCATGAAAAGCCCGGGGAGAAAATGTTTTAAATGTAAATTCATATACGTAGAATGCACTCATCATCACTACATAGTATATAAAACAAATCAACAAATCGCTTTCTCTGTCCCTTTTGCCTTTGTATACTTAAATCTTTAAAACTACGCAACGGATTTTGATGCGTTTTTTTTAATAGATAGTGATTCAAGAGGAAGGTTTTAGTATATAATTTATTAAGTTTTAGACAAAGCGGGCGAAGCCGCGGGCGGTAAGCTAGTAGTTATATACTAACAAGTTTACACAAAAATTGGCGACGTATGAACAGATGGACAAACATACTATAGTATCTTAAATACATTAAAGTCATACTAATGAACAAAGCAGCAAACAACAAGCAGACAGCAGGAATGCGCCTGGTGAAAACTGCATTATCAATTCATTGAACACCATTTGCATATTGTGCATATTGTGCACTGGATTATTGTTTAATAATCCATTGAGATTTTTTGTTGTTAATTATACGATGTTATTTGTAGAGGAAACATTAAAGCAATCTGTTAATGTAAATTAAACAAGAAAAGAAAGCCTACTTCGACTCTTTTAGGCGTTGGTTTTTGTTAAAAAGTAGCCATGGATTATTAACCATTTTCTTTCAAAATTGCATCCACATCGGCCACTATCGTTTAGCTACAAAAGCCTAACAGACAAACATTTATTAAACGCGAGTCGGACCGATCTTCTTCTCTAAACTTTTTCATTTATGATGTAATGTTAAGTATGGTTATTGGTTATTAATACTGCTTCTCTATCAATTGTTCAAACCAAAGAAAGCCAGATCAGATCACTAGTATACATTTCTTTACACAGGTACGTGTGAAACCGCTGAGGTTAGAAAATAAACCGTATGACCTAGATAATACAGCAGCTTTTCCTAAAATTTGCGAGCATTACTCATTGCTCTTGTAATAAAAGGTCATTTTGAAGGTTACATTACAGACCATTCATTGTATTGAATGGGTTTTTTTGAGTAAATACAGTTTATATACAAATTATATAGTGAATGGAATACAAATAGAATCTATTTTCTGTGCAAATAATAGGTGGGTTTATAAACTTAAAATTGAAATAAATAACATTCTTTGTTTATTTTTGTTTCTACCCGCAAAAAAAAAATATTTTTTCGTAACTATTCTTCTACCGCAATTAAATCATTAGTTCCCTCATTTTAAACTTCGTTCATTATCCAATACATGCCACTTATTGCCCTGACATTTGTCGCATGTATAAACATTTACAAGAAAACAACATTTATTATAATGACAAAATGGAAGACAATTACCTGTCTGTCCTTACAATAATTTAAAACTGGTCGAAAGCATCGCGTGATAATAGCATACTATTTACTGAATCTTGCTTCGCTTGTTATTAATATCTAGTTAGTAGTTAATAATATTAAAGAACTTTAAATATCAGCTTGAGCTCGGTAATCAGATACCTATGTGCTAATCCTTATAATTTTTCTATGCGCAAAACTTCTATTCACCAAAATCCGATCAGCTGTTTCATTGTGACAAATAATTGAGAAATTATATGCAATAACCACGATCTTTCTTATGTAGACATATGTAATTAAGAATTTCTTTGAACTAGTCTATAAGTCAGTCAGTAATCCATCTGACTATATTATGAGCAAAAAAATTTTAATCGACGGGCAATGCGCATACTGATAAAATCAAGATTTAAAATTTAAACCTGTTAAAAAGCCTTGATCTTCTCTTTTGGCGAATACATTTAGCATTTCCTGACGCTTTTTACCTTGATTTATTTTCTTACTTAATATAAACTCTCGTAATCAAACAAAAAAAAACCACAAAAAACAAACTTAATTCACTATTATTACAATTACATTAATTCGGATTTGAAATTTCTCAAGCAAAAGGGATATCGCGAGTATCTCTGTCCTTGTCTTACTTAAAACTAATCTTAATGAACAAAATAGCTCTTATTGCTAGGGAATAGAGACGAAATTATCTTGTAGGTGTGTGCGTGATTGATCCAGGTCAAACGAAAGTGTCTACAGATTAGTTTTTTCAAAATCTAGATCTAATTGCTAGTTTATTACGCTTCTCAATAATTCGAGATATCGCAAAATACTGAGCAGGTTTTGATTGGAGTTTTGTGTTTAGTTATATAAAGTTTAGATACGGTAGGTAGGTAGGTTTTTCAGATTCTTGATATTATTATTATTTTTCTGTTAAAATAAAAGGCAATTGATGAATATGTAGCAAAATATCTATCTAGTACTAGCTGCACCCCGCGGTTTTACCCGCATTGCTCCGCTCCTCCTGGTCTTACCTATAGCGCTACAGACTAAAGCTTTCCTCGACAAATGGACTATCACACAGTGAACAATTTCAAATCGAGCCTTTGGTTCCTGAGATTAGCGCATTCAAGCATGCAAACAAACTCTTCAGCTTTAAAATATAAGTTATGGTCTAGAATCTAGATTACAAAACATGTTGCTCATTCATGACCAAGAACTCAGTACTATTTTAATTTATCACACAATTACAACAGAGGGATTAACATTTATGTAAGAATTACTTACTTATGCGTCATTTACACATAACTTGTTATATTGTATGTTTTCGTAGCGGATGTTTATTATAACATACATACATAATATACATGGATGTCACTAATTTCTCAGCCTACAGTTTGAAAGTATTTTAACACTGTACTAGCCTTGATCGGATTTAGGTCGCCTGATAGATCATATGATTAGGGCTGCTACGTATAATATTTTTTCAGCAATAAAAAACAAGGTTTTTTTCAACATCAATTGTTTTTTTTAATGAAAATGTTTGCGAGATGAAATGGATTTTGCGTATTTCTATTATTTATATTGTAAACTTCAGATATAATAGGTATAAAATTTATTTTAGGACACCATAAAATAGAAGTTAAATAAGGTAATTACATACTAATATGTATTACTTAAATTTAAAGCCAGTTTTATTTTTCGTGCATTAACAATATTAAAGTTAAAATAAGACCTAAAAACATGTGTTTAATTAAAGAGAAATATTTCATAGACGGCCACTATAGAACCGAAAAAGATAACTAATTTTAACTCGATAAAAAAATAAAAAGTGCCAAGTGACAACCCTAAATTTGCAGCGCTATGTTAGGAATCCGAAGCCCCAATATGGAGCCAACAACCGGACGGACATTCTTCGTATATCCACAATGTATTTAGTCATTTATTACCATAATTAACTATTATTAGCGAACTAATTATGTGGCAGAGTTTTACTAAATATAGTTCATACTGTAATAAATCGTTTAAAGGTAAAAAACCTACTTTTTATATTTTTTGGCGTTTTCAGCACTGTTTTGTGTATAAACAGACTAGCTTTCCACCCGCGGCATCGCCCGCGCAGTCAAAGAAAGACCCGCATAGTTCCCGTTCCCGTGGGATTTCCGGGATAAAACCTATCCTATGTCCTTTCTCGGGTATCAAAATATCTCTATACCAAATTTCATGCAAATTTGTTCAGTAGTTAAGGCGTGATTGAGTAACAGACAGACAGAGTTACTTTCGCATTTATAATACATATTAGTATGGATTTATAAACCAAAATTATAATTATTAATATCTCACATTTCTTTTCGCAAAAGGTACTCTACGCTCTACATAATATATAACTAATTTTAATTATTCAATAATCGTATAGAAATAATTAAGATTTTTAATATCTTACCCATACCGTGGGTCTCCAAAAAGTAGCATAATATCTCATTTAACTATTGTTGTTTAACTATTTACAACATGTTACGTCAATACGTACCCGTAACATAAAAACCTTTCCCAGAACTAAAATAAGAACGCAATAATATAATTAAAGAACAACAGCCTATGTTATCTGAATACATAAACAAATATTATAACTAGATAAGATTTTATTTTTTGTTTGTTTAAAACTACTGAATATATTTTTCCAATGATTTGATGTTCTACAATTATTATTAATGTACAAACTATATTTATTTTTTATATTTTTTATTTTATTTATTCTATGTAGTAAACAGTTTTTGTATTGTTCCTCTCTTCAACATTAATTAAACTTTGATGTATATTAATTAACCCTCTATAAATAAATCTTTACTAATATTATAAAGCTGAAGAGTTTGTTTGTTTGAACGCGCTAATCTCGGGAACTACCGGTCCGATTTGAAAAATTATTTCTGTGTTAGATAGCTCATTTATCGAGGAAGGCTATAGGGTATATATCATCACGGTACGACCAACAGGAGTGGAGCACGGGGGTGAAACCGCGCGGAGCAGCTGTGAGAAATTAAACCCTTTAAAATTATCATCACTTACATTAGACGACTCGTATTTGACTTACGAACGAAATAATATTAAAACAACGATGTACGTAATCAGCTAACTTAATTGGATACTTCAACAATATCAAATTAATCTCAATAACTTAAGACACAAAGCCTTGGTTAAGTAAAAGTGAGCGACCACAGTAACCGAATACTTCCTAAGTTGAAACTTAAGTTAGTAAGTCGATCCGTGACGCAACGCTAGTCTCGACCACTTGGGAGCACTTTCATTGCACCCTTGTTAATGAAAGTGTTTGATTATTTGTTAATTAGGTATTTATATTTTTAACTTAACAATAGACGTGACCCGTGACTTCACGTGCGTGGTCCTAGGAATCATACGGTAAGCGGCATAGGAGAGTGACATATTGCTATGCATGACTGCATCCAGTGTAGATAATAAATAATAATAACTTATATAAACTTATAATAATATTCAAAAGACGTCATTTTTGTTATCGACTCTCTAACTTTTTTTTAATATCTTGTGTATTTTTATTTCTTTTTTTACAATTGGTACCTACTGGCGTATAATCACATATCTCATTCGAGATGCACCGTACGCCATCATTTATTTTCATAAAAATACCAAAAAATACAATAAAATGGTAGATCAAGTGTACATGTTGTAACTAGATCAGCTGATTTTATTCAATAAAATTTCGTTTGTCAGAACAGGATAGTAAGGTGCAAGGAAGTTAGATAAACAACATCTGCGCACAGCACGTGACCCAACAATGAAGTTTTGTTTGTAAGGAAGTCCTCAAGCATAGTGATATAACGGAAGCTGTTCGTCGGGTGTTCTTGATTAAGATTTTAAAATGGATGGGTTTAAAATATTTTTTGTTCGTAGTTGTCAAATTGAAGGAGGTTTTCCTTTCGTAGCGTATGTGTGATTTATTAAAAAGGACCATTTTTTAAATCCAATTGTTAATTATTTGAAAAAACAACAATTGGATTAAAAAAATAATCATTATTATATATAAACGTTTTTTTTTTAGGATTTTGTCTGATTATGTTTTTTAATTTATTTTTGTAAGAGTGGACTATTTCGTAAACCGGATGATTGATTTTTTCATGTATAATAAATTAAATAAAAATATATAAATTAAACTTGATAATAATTGATATTTTAATAACTAGCGAAGAAAGTGTTTGCCCTATGGATTATCCCGGGGCATATTTATGTACAAAATATAATTTTATATATGTATATTGTTATGTATTATCCGTGACCTTTCTCACCCTAAAGGAAGGAAGGGTTATTATAAATGTAGCCTGTTGATGTTATAATGTTTAGACACATGTTTATACCTCACCAGCGGAAAGACCGGTTTGAATGCGGTTTCTATTAATTGTCTTGAATGCCGGGAAATAATAAAAAGCCAATAAACATAACCAGCTATTTTCTTGACTATATTTATTGAAAACAAAGTTTTTTTAGAATATAACTATATCTTAGTTAACTCTAAAAAAACAACTCCTTTTACAGTTTATTTTAAATGTGAAACAACTCTTTCAATAAATATCGTACCTACAATAGTTAGTACTAATTTTATAGTAATAAATTAAAACATCGATATTGAATATGAAAGACATATTTTTACAAGCAAAGTCAGAGCACACCACTAGTTCAACATTATTCAAATGTCGATAATTACATTATGCGGGCAACAACGCAATGTACTTACATCATCAAATACAAACAAGGTGTAAAATCTAACGCAGGCGCATGTTTATAGCAATAAATCTATACTATAATACATATTATAAAGCTGAAGAGTTTGTTTGTTTGAACGCGCTAATCTTAGTAAATACTGGTCCGATTTGAAAAATTCTTTCGGTGTTAGATAGCGCATTTATCGAGAAAGGCCATCATATATCATTACGCTAAGACCAACAGGAGCGGAGCCACGCTGGTAAAACCGCCAATTTCCAAAAAAGCCGCTTTAAAATTTTGCCAATTTTTATGTTTTATCACAACGTTTCTCTGCGCTGATAAGAGCAATAGCGATTTTACATACCTATTATGTGAATAAATTTAAATTATTTTCATTAACCCATTTGAGGAAAGTTTTAATTTTGCTTTGGATAGGATTCTGTATTTAGTTGTTTTTAATGATCGAAGATTTTCTACTAAATAATCGCTATCGCTTTTGTCTTATACCACATGATTGGCAGACTTATCTCTCGTTACGTACAAATTGGACGTTGCGATATGACAAGTATGTATTTGACACCACAATACTGGCTAGATAGTAAATGATAGTGTTATCTAATGTATGCTTGTACTGTCTCGAATCGTTTTTAATCTGTCGCAAAGCAATGTTTAAGCCAAAAGTCTAGCAAAATATGTTTATATTAACCGAATCTTTCTCACTAATATTATAAATGCAAAAGTTTGTGAGGATGTGTGTGTTTGTCTTTCACGCAAATACTACTGAACCGATTACAATGAAATTTAGCACACATATAGAGGGTGACTTGGATTAACACATAGGATAGGTTTTATCCTGGAAATGCCACGGGAACGGGAACTATGCGGGTTTTTCTTTGAAAACGCGGGTGAAGCCGCGGGCGGAAAGCTAGTAGGACATAATTCCCGAAAATATCGAACTTTATACTTTAATCAATAGTTCATACCTACATTATTCATTTGATAAATGTTAAAAATATGTAATGATGATTCAAAAGTGCTTCTAGAAGAAGTCTAATTGAATAAATAAATGTTTGAGTTGTATACGTAGTATATTATTATTAGTCTGTGGTTCGAGTTTGATTTTGATAAGTAAAATCTGCGTTATCTAGTGCAAACGAAAAAAATCACCTTGTCAATATTCAAACTTAGCAATTTGTTAAAGAAGCGAATTTAAAAGCACATAAAAATACTTAACGACTTCCGATGGAAGCTACTTCCTGTTTTAGAGGAATTAAATATAAGAGGGTAACTCTCATATTTTTTAAGAATTTTTTGTCCCTTTAAATACGAATTGGAATATTTTTTAATTAGTTTCATCTGAGTTGAAATAAAGATACTACTAATTACTTCTTTTATGAACAAACTGTTAATTAGTAGGTATGTAGTTTTAAAGTAAGTAAGTGTAGTAATTAAATACTATTTATTGGATTCAAATCGCCACACTGCTCGTGACCATACTCGCTGTAAAGTGTAATATCGAGAAAATAATACAATCAATGAATCGCAATAATCTTTCTTCTTCTAATATATAAAAATCAATGCCACTTTTCGTTGTAATTCCATAACTCGAGAACGGCTGAACCGATTTCGATAATTCTTTTTTTATTATATTCCTTGAAGTACGAGGATGGTTCTTATGTAGAGAAAACGTTAATATGTACCACGGGCGAAGCCGGGGCGGACCGCTAGTCTAATATATAAAAATCAATGCCACTTTTCGTTGTAATTCCATAACTCGAGAACGGCTGAACCGATTTCGATAATTCTTTTTTTATTATATTCCTTGAAGTAGAGAAAACGTTAATATGTACCACGGGCGAAGCCGGGGCGGACCGCTAGTATTTAATATGTTTAAAGATACTCATTTCTAACCCAAACAAACTCAAACATTTATTAGACTTCTTCTAGAAGCACTTTTGAAACGTCATTACACATTTTTAACATTTACCACCGAATCGGAAAGCAGTATCTATGCAGAACAACCGGCAAGAAACTCCATAGTTGCTACAAATGTATCAATTGCAGGTAACAATCAACACTAATAAAGTTCTGTATCATGTATGTCCCTTAAAATGATGTTATGATATTATGTAAGTTATGTAAATAGTTACTAAACTCTTTGGATAATTGTTAAATGCTATATTTTTATAAGTCACTAGTGGTCCGCCCCGGCTTCGCCCGTGGTACATGTTGACGTTTTCTCTCCATAAGAACCATCCTCGTACTTCATGGAATATAATAAAAAAGGATTTACCGTTCGAGAACAACCGTTCTCGAGTTATGCGCTTACCAACACATTTTGCGATTCATTTTTATAGTAGATATGGACTAGCTTTCCGCCCGCGGCTTCGCCCGCTTTGTCTAAAACATAATAAATTATATACCTTCCTCTTGAATCACTCTATCTATTAAAAAAACCGCATCAGATTCCGTTGCGTAGTTTTAAAGATTTAAGCATACATAGGGACAGAGAAAGCGACTTTGTTTTATACTATACTAGCGATCCGCCCCGGCTTCGCCCGTGGTACATATTTCGCAATAAAAAGTAGCCTATGTCCTTTCTCGGGTATCAAAATATCTCCATACCAAATTTCATGCAAATTGGTTCAGTAGTTTAGGCGTGATTGAGTAACAGACAGACAGACAGACAGAGTTACTTTCGCATTTATAATATTAGTATGGATGTAGTGACTATACTATAGGTATAGCAGCTTAGCAGTAAGACGTGTAGAATTGGTGTTTATTAACAATAGCTCAGGTGACGCCGAATAACTGCACATGTCAAGGTGCACACTTGGCATTTTGTTACATCTGCCACTTTTTACACTATTAGCATTATTATATTAACATCTGGTACATATTTGTAACAAATAATTCGTAGTTATTTCTATTTTGTGAGGGTGTTGAGTAGATTTTTTGTAGTTGTTTTTATTCGGTAAAGAGTTAATATTTTTGAGGGTTGCCTTCAGTGCTTTATCATGAAGTAACATAGAGGTTTTTGTAGACGTATACGTATAATAATTTGTTTCAAGACAATGTAGTTATGGTCTTACTAATAAAATGTTACCCATTCGCTATGCAATGGATTAGTTATTGCAATAACCTGTCTTGTTTTTATGATTGACGTTTCATGTGAGCAAGAGCAGGACACAGCTATGGTAGAAAATGTTAGAAATGTATCCATTGTTTAACTTTTTATTAGTAAGGCCGTTTATTAATTAATTATTAGTATTTTATTCTTTAGCAATATTATAGGATATTTATAAACGGTGGCAACCCTAACTTACACTTAACAACAGTTAAATGTTAATGAATGTGCATTATTGAAATTATGTATTTTATTGCAATGAAATATATAGAACTAGCTTTCCACCCGCGGCATCGCCCGCGCAGTCAAAGAAAAACCCGCGTAGTTCACGTTCCCGTGGGATTTCCGGGATAAAACCTATCCTATGTCCTTTCTCGGGTATCAAAATATCTCTATACCAAATTTCATGCAAATTGCTTCAGTAGTTAAGGCGTGATTGAGTAACAGACAGACAGACAAAGTTACTTTCGCATTTATAATATTAGTATGGATTGATTCAGAAATATTTATATGCATACATGCAATATGGATTAAGTAAATTATAAATATTTAATGATAATATCGTTAATAGAATAATACACAGAGCATAACAATTAACAAGTTATCTGTATTATATTTTTATTTTTAACGGTAGTTATGCATTTTTTGTAGGTAATAAAATAAGTAGGTATGGTAGGTCTATCAATTCTTAGTAAATTACTCACCCAAAACATAATATATTATGGGCTAGGGACAGTCATTTACCTGTAAATAAAAATATACATTAATAAATAATTGTATGGTATTTTACACCTTATTAATATACATAATGAAAAAAATATTATCGTAATTTTATTTATAATACAAGTGTTTAGTTAAAACAACTATTAACATAAAAAAAACTAAGCGATACAATCGGCATATGATCGAACAATATGATAATTGAACATATTATGTAAATTACTACTAATTAGGCTTCGTACAACTTGTTCGTATTGCTATTTGCTATTGCAAAGCCGAAAACAATCGTTAACAAAACAGCCATAAATTAATGTCATTAATTAATCATTTATGAGGCAATATATCGCGGCCAATTTATGGCACATAAACTACGACGAGGTCACGAATTGTATGCAAATAGTTGCGTTTTAGGAATACTAATTGTTACATGATACATCTAAACCTTGGCTGTAGATCTATCTAGATACGGTTTAAGCTAGGCTTTGTTACCCAGCGACGAACAATATAAAATACTAGCTGCGCTCTGCGGTTTCACCCGCGGAGCACCTGTTGGTTGGCACCGCTCCTGTTGGTCTTAGCATTTTATTTTTATTTTTATTTTTCTTTATTAGGGATAATAAACAGCAGAACAGTGGTTAATTGTACAATAAAACTTAGTCTAAATACAGGTATAACTGTCCAACCAACAACATTATCCACAGTTTGGATACATACATTTTTATACGTGCAACAAATGCGAATAAGAAAAAAATAAATATAAATGTGCACTTAGCCATGGCAATAAAAATAAAATAAATCAAAAATTAGAGATAAAGGTAGAGGGACGCAAAATAAGATACCTAGGTTATTGCATGTTTAGGAGCAGATCAACTAAACTTCTTCGAAACTTAAATTTTGAATTCGAAAAGATGTCAAGGTCAGAGAAATTTTTATTAAAATTGTCAACAACATGACGTAAAGGGGAGCGCAAGCCAGCATTCGAACGACATGCCTCAGTAGCGAATAGATGATAAGTGCGTAGCTTTCGCCGGTATGCAGTTCGTGGCACGGTGTAAAATAATTTACTCACAAGATACTGACAGTCAAATTTGTTATTACAAAGTCCGTACAAGAACATGGTCTGAAGGAGCAAACGCCTATTTTTAAGAGTCAAAAATTTGTATTTATGCAAAACGTCTGAATATGGGATATATTTTTTATGACATCTGTAGTTCATGGTATTGAAAAACCTTTTTTGAACTTTTTCAATAATATCAGCGTACTTGTTGTAAAATGGGTCCCACACGAACGAGCCATACTCTAATTGTGGACGGACCAACGACGTAAATAAGTGTATAAACGTAGAAGGCTTTTTGAATTCCAACGATGCGCGCATTATAAAACCGTACATTCTATAAGCTTTACTGGTGATGTTAGCGATATGTAAATTCATGTGAAGATTTTCGTCGAGAGTGATTCCAAGATCTCGCAAATACGTAACCTTATCTAATGTTACATTACAAAGATTGTAGTCAAATAGAATACGATTCTTATTCTTTGTAAAAGTAATAGTGTGACATTTGGGAATACTTAGATTTAATTTGTTATTAGAACAGTAGGTATTAAGTCGGTCTAAATCGTCTTGTAATTGTATGCAGTCATTTGTAGTTTTTATAGCTTTATATACCTTTAGATCATCGGCATAGAGCAAGAATTTTGAATTGAGAAAACAGGTGTTAATGTCGTTAATATATAAAATAAATAGAAGGGGTCCAAGAATTGAGCCTTGCGGTACTCCCGATGTAATGGTAATATAGTCCGAAAAGTATCCATTGACAACAACTCTTTGTGACCTGTTGGTAACATAAGAAGAGAACCATCTCAGTAAGTTCCCACGAATACCATTATAAGCTACGTGAAGCATGATGATATAGCCTTACTCGATAAATGGGCTATATGCCTATCTAACACCGAAAGATTTTTTCAAATCGGCCCAGTAGTTCCTGAGATTAGCAAGTTCAAACAAACTCTTCAGCTTCATAATATTATATATGTATATATAGATTACTAGCGGTCCGCCCCGGCTTCGCCCGTGGTACATATTTCGCAATAAAAGGTAGCCTATGTCCTTTCTCGGGTATCAAAATATCTCCATACCAAATTTCATGCAAATTGGTTCAGTAGTTTAGGCGTGATTGAGTAACAGACAGACAGACAGACAGAGTTACTTTCGCATTTATAATATTAATATGGATAGTATAGATTATAGTATATGTATACATATATGTATAGATTAAAATTCAATATTTTATATTATAAACTAGCTTTATACTCCACCCCGGCTTCTTTACTGTCGAAGATAAAATTTTTGAAGATTAGAATTTCGCCTAGTTATGTAGTCTACTGTTTACAAACACCAGTCACAGAGTAATTTGAAACAGAGCCAACCGAAAAATTATCAAAAATATATAGTATACTAAAAAACGTCTATTATAGTGTTATTTGTGTATATTGTCATATTCTAAATTAAGACACTAAACAAATTACGTATTACTTGTTACTTGCCTTTTATTTAAAAAGACACTACTTACGTTACTTAACGTCTCAATTCGCATAATACTATATAAGTTCTATTTATTAACCACATCCTGGTTAACCAATGACATGATATATAATATTTCATACTTACATCAAAGGTTACATAATTATGAACCTAGTTTGTCTAACTAATGTATTTCAAAACTGCATGATTGAACTTAGATAATTTGAAACGAAATAATAATTGTAATCAGTCTAGTAGTTTCCGAGATATTTGGAGCCAAACATTTAGTATAGACTAGTTGTGCCTTGCGGTTTCATACGCGAGCGAATCAAATTGAATCAACTATTGTCGTCTTCAACATTTTCTACTCTCCAACTATTTGCACACTAAATCACATCTAAATCGGTGCTGTGGTTTAGCCATAAAGAACTTTATTCTTTAGCTGTATTAGTTAAGTCTGTAACAGTAAACATACAGAAATACTATAACATTTATAATTTCAATAAGCCTATCTTTTTTTAATTCTGAATGATTCAGAATTTACATGAAATCCACTGAGATCACAAAGAACTGCATAAAACTAAGCGAAGCCGCGGGAAAAAAGCTAGTTAGTATATAAAGTTTACGCATGAAGCCTCTCAAATACAGTTAGTTCATATAATAACAAAATTCGACACGCCCCAATACATTTGAAAAGCAAATAAAAAATGTCATTGAGTATTATTATAATACATTTTGTGGTGTCCGTTTGCATTGGAGACATGTTTTAAAATAAATTATATCGATAGGTATTACGAAGTAGGTACAGTACGCGTCACGTAAAAAGAACGCTGGATGAAAGTGATGGGGTGTGTTTGCGCATGGATCGAGTTTTGCACGTAAGCTATGTGCCGGTTATTTTATTTTTGAACTAGGCTCGCGAATCGTGGCTTCTCAACTACCTATTTGTTATTCTTATACCACCTCATAACACCAAATAGACCGATAAATCGCCAATGCGCAGCTTAACCGTCAGCGTTCTTTTTACTTGACGCGACTTATACTTTATAAGTTTAATTATATGTATAATTCAAGATTAATCTTCAAGTGGGGAAGTATCAAATTTAACGAACTGCAAATTTTAAAAACCTATTTATTTATTTTTTTTGTTAAAATATAATATGTACCTACCTGTACGTTACTTTATTCGTGTTTAGACGAAAAATTTATTGAATTTTTCATTAAGGGCAGATTTTTCAATCCTATGGTTAAAATTTATCCGTCCAATAAAGTATTACACGAACATTTTAAAATGTCACCTGTAAACAATTAGAATACATTTTTGAAATGGTAGTTTAATAGGTACGTTATTCGATGAATAAGTTTTAAGTTTTAACCAAGTATTGAAAAATCAGCCCTTAATAATCAATTGTTATGATAGGAAGAAAGAATTTAAATATTCATTTCTAATATTAGTTACCTAGTTATGTTGTTTTTTCACATAACATAGTGATTTTATATCGAAATGAAGCAAAATTATTAAAAACTAGCTTTCCGCCCGCGGCTTCGCCCGCGTTTTCAAAGAAAAACCCGCATAGTTCCCGTTCCCGTGGGATTTCAGGGATAAAACCTAGCCTATGTTACTCGTGGATAATGTAGCTTTCGAATGGTGAAAGAATTTTTCAAATCTGCCAAGTAGTTTCGGAGCCTATTCAATTCATACAAACAAACAAACAAACAAAAAATCAAACCTTTCCTCTTTATAATATTTGTATAGATGTATAGACTAGCTTGCCACCCGCGGCATCGCCCGCGCAGTCAAAGAAAAACCCACATAGTTCCCGTTCCCGTGGGATTTCCGGGATAAAACTTATCCTATGTCCTTTCTTGGGTATCAAAATATCTCTATACCAAATTTCATGCAAATTGGTTCAGTAGTTAAGGCGTGATTGAGTAACAGACAGACAGACAGAGTTACTTTCGCATTTATAATATTAGTATGGATTATTTTAGTCCTTTATTAAATACTAGCTTCCGCCCACGACTTTGTACGTGCATCCCCGTTTTTCCCCGTTCCCGCAAGAATTTCGGAAAATCCTTTCTTGGCGGATGCCTACGTCCTAACATCTACCTGCATGCCAAATTTCAGCCCGATACGTCCAGTGGTTTGGGCTGTGCGTTGATAGATCACTATATCAGTCACCTTTGAGTTTTATATAATAGATTGTAATGAAATTACACACCTACAATTAAGTCAAAAAATATCTTTTAAAAAAAACATTGTTGAACGCAAGTGATAATAATGTTTTTCTCTAAAAAATATATAAAGATGTAATTTGATCAATACCGGCTTAGCATCTATCGCACTTGTGGGGTTTCCGCTATGTTATAACTTATTTTTACGCGTATAAAGTAAATATAATGGAAGGTGTTTTAGCGTGAATAAAATATTATAGTGATAACTATTTACCTTGGAAATTAACACCTGAGAATCAATCTATGTAAAAAAAAAAACCGGCCAAGTGCGAGTCGGGCTCGCGCACAAAGGGTTCCGTAGCAGCAAATATAATAAACTTATTATGTCAATTTATACACCTGGTGAATGGAGCCTAAACTCTCCCGATATTTTGCCTTGTACTTTTATGTATGAATATTAATTTTATATATGTATTTATAAATATTCCGTGCTATAGGCGTGCCCAAATCGGCTTGTGATAACTGAAGCTATAGCTAGCTAGCTAGCTATAGCTGAAAAACTATAAGAGATACTTTGATCAAACCAAAAATCGTTGAAAGAGTTAATTAGCATGCATCACCTCTATTTTTTTTAGAATTTTATACCCCGTAGTTATAAAAATAGAGGGGGGGGGACATACTTTTTACGACTTTGAGAGCTGATATCTCAAAAACCGTTCACTTTAAGAAAAATGTTTTTTAGAAAACTTTATATCATTTTAAAAGACCTTTCCATTGATACCCCACAAAAAAAAAAATAATCGAAATCTCAAATCTCTAAAATCTCTAAAATCGAAAGAATCGAAAAAAAAAAATTTCATCCCTCAGTTACATGTATGGGGGGCCCCACCCCCAATTCTTTTTTTTACTATTTAGTGTCATATTTTTGTAGCGGTTCATACAACACATATTCCCATCAAATTTCATCACTGTAGTACTTATAGTTTCCGAGTAAATCGGCTGTGACAGACGGACAGACGGACAGACGGACAGACGGACATGACGAAACTATAAGGGTTCCGTTTTTGCCATTTTGGCTACGGAACCCTAAAAACGACGTGTGGCACTCGGGGACTGCCGCGGTAAAGCTATTGCATGCTATGCCTTCAAGCTCCGCCCGTCGCAGCGTGAGGTTTTTTCGTTACGGAATTTCTCGATTCGGTCCCCGCGCTCAAGGCCCGCGATAGAAGCTATGCAATGGGCGTTTTTCCATTACCCGGCCCGGCACCGGCACCGACGCCGGCGCCGGCCCCGTGCCATTGCCGGGGAAGCAAAAATGTATGAAAGATGTATGGCTCGCTTTTTCACTTACCGGCGCCGGCGCCGGCACGGCATTGAGTCCTGCCGGCGCCGTCGCCGTCGCCGGGGTAGCAAGCTTCCCACTTGTGCCGGCCGGTAAAATTGCTTAAGTATTGCATATTTATATGAATTGTCATATCACTACTGTACCACTCACCGGGCGTAAACCGGCATCGACACCGGCGCAATGGAAAAACGAAGTCCCGGTGCCGGTACCGGTCCCCGACCATGCCGTTGCCGTGCCGGAGAAGGGCCGGGTAATGGAAAAACGCCCATTAGCTTAAAATTTCTCATGCCACAGTGTTAGTAACTACACTCCGCTGAAACAGTTTGACGTACATATATTGATGAATTTTTTTAAGTACGTGCCTACACCTATTTGACGTAAGTACCTATATTATCAGACCAGCAGAGTCTATTATGTTGGTCTGATATACTTCTATATAATTTGAATTAATATACTTACCTCTGTTAATTTAAGCTTTTTGTGTGTGTGTGTGTTTGTACAAATAATGTATACCTAGTGCATTGTGTAAATTGCGAAGGTAATTTTGAAAGTTTGTGAATTCTTCACATAAGTATACGTAATATGAAAATACATACCTATATATACAGATTTTATATCATTAGGCACGTTTTAATTTCACATAATATAGGATTTACGATTAGATAACGGATTAAAACCACGATTTATTCTATGTTTATCGTTACGCACAGCGAGTGGATACACGTGTTGACTTAATAGTCATTATTTATGTTTGGCAATACAAACATACAAAAAAGAATAAAGCTAAAATATAAAATTCTTATGTCGCGGTGTTGGAAGTTAAACTTCTTAGAGAAGGCTTCACTGATTCTCACAAAAATTTGTGTGCATATCAGGAAGATCAGAGCTAGTAACTCCGTATTTAAAAATCTACTATACTATACTAGTTAATATATAACGTTGTTCTGCCTTACTCTTATCACTTAGGGGAAAAGAGAAACAATTTATGAAAACTAGAATATGTTGTTCGTTCTTTATATTGAAATAAACTTTTTAAAACTCATACTTAAAAAGTTAAAAACAAAGAAATCGTTCATGAATACAAATCTATGTCAAAATCATAAAGATCCGTTTTACAAAGAAAGTGCCATATAATTTCGGATTATATCATAATTGGAAAGTAGGGTACCTTAGTTACGTATGAAATAATAAATTTATGTATTGTGAAAACAATTAACTTGGTTTAATTAATGATAACTTGTCCGCGTCTGCATGTAAGGATAAGTGTAACAAAAGACATCAAAATACGTCGAGCCGTTTATTATAACAAAATAAAACACAAAATTGTTTAGCTTTTCGACAGCGACATCAGTAAAAAAAATCTCATGGGACTTTTTCTCCATGGGAGGAATCTCCAGTACAAATCATATCATAAACTCGCTCTGTTCGAACGTGAAAAACAAACAAACACACATTACAAACAAAATTATAAAAAAATATTATTTTATAATTTTGGAACATTCTTTATTTTGTCAAAAACATTAACTTTACAAAAATATGTACGCTGACTCTTAAACTAGAGGAACTATGTGTCTTAACTTTTTTTAAAGCAAAACAAAAATTCGGTTTGATTACAAAAAGTATAAAGATTGCCCCTACGGCAGGTAGGTACGTGAGTAGTCGGCTTTATAGAACAACTAGCGGTCCGCCCCGGCTTCGCCCGTGGTACATATTAACGTTTTCTCTACATAAGAACCATCCTCGTACTTCAAGGAATATAATAAAAAAAGAATTATCGAAATCGGTTCAGCCGTTCTCGAGTTATGGAATTACAACGAAAAGTGGCATTGATTTTTATATATTTTTATATATTAGATGTTCATTTCTTTCTGCACGTAATTGAAATCAAGATATCTCAGAAATTCCTAACGTCACGATTGTTATCAAAATATTCGCATCTGACAAGCTCTCGAGATAACAGATGTAGGTAGGTCATATTGATCTGGAATATACCTACCTACTTTCAAGAATTTATTGTTTTATTCGTTTAAATTATAAATGTATTAATTAGGCAGTTGCATTAGATACCTCCATTTAAAGTTCACGCAAGCAAAACAATAGGCCTAGTTACAAAAAAATCCTATTCAACAAAAATATTTGAAGATTTCACAAAGAAGCATGAACCAGCTCATACCTAAATTAAAAAATATAATAGTCATTATATTCTTTTTTTTTTATTTTTTTTACGTCTATCCATACTTTAAAACAATATTTACCTACTTACTTTATAAGAAACAACTTAAGATCAGTGTAGACGCACCATAATACTTACAAAGTAGGGTAAATACATATTAACTGACTTATGATATTTACACTTAACGATATAACCCCATTCTATAATTAATTCCTTATAACGTTACTTATTTATATAAACATAAATGTGCACTTATATAAAAGTAATTTATCACATAAATTTAAGAGATCTTATACGTACAATAAATACGTGTAAAATCAACTACAAGAACACATTTTTTTATATAAATTTATACAATTTTTTTTAGTTATAAGTGGTAGTGGTAGGTATAACAAACACGAAAGTCTTTTACATAGCTATACTAGCGCCCCGACTCCGCATGGGCGCAAACATTAGAACATTAGGAAGAAAATGTTGCGAAAGCAGATAAAAAAACTACAGTTATTGAACCCAAATAGGTAAGTTTGATGTTTATCATGCTTATTTATATTTATTATGTCTTTCGGCCGCTACAAGTCTAAAGATTTCAACTTCCAATATATTGATTACTAGGTATATTTACAAGTCTAATTTGAGAAACGCATAAATCAAAATTTGAAAGTTATTTTTACTTGTAATAATTAGTAATAAATATTATTTTAATTTTTTGGAGTATTATATGTTTACTAAGTCTGAATTGAGCAACGCACAAATCAAGATTTTATAATTTTATGCACTCCGTCTTTATTTTTATTTATAACTAGAGGTCCGCCCCGGCTTCGCCCGTGGTACATATTTCGCAATAAAAGGTAGCCTATGTCCTTTCTCGGGTATCAAAATATCTCCATACCAAATTTCATGCAAATTGGTTCAGTAGTTTAGGCGTGATTGAGTAACAGACAGACAGACAGACAGAGTTACTTTCGCATTTATAATATTAGTATGGAAGTATGGATTTTATTATTGGTATAGAATAGATAAGTAATGTTTTAGTTTTTTTTTGAGATTTCATCTTCCAATAAATATACTACTGATTTGTGTATGTATGTTTATTTCTAACAGCGAAGCGCGACCACGAAAAATCCGATGAGCAGCCTGCAAGCCAGGACGCAATAAAAGACAAACCATGATTACCAGAAACTGATGTGGATCTTCAGACAGTTTCATATAGTACTTTTTTGTGTAAGTTTATCTTATGTTATTTATTTATAAGTCATAAGATTGAAGATAGTAAAATATTTCAGACTAGTGTAAGTTATCACTGACTGGTTACCACTTACCAAAATTTGTTTTTATGCATATTATGCATAAGCATAATTACTTGTAAATTTTATATAAAAAAATATTTGAAAAATTTGTATGACGATGCCGACAGTCGACTTTTTTTACGAGCTCGGACAATAGAGCGATAAATGAACGGACACAGCTGCGAAATTTTACTAATTTTTATAAAAGCACTTGTTATACTAATTGCGGTCAACCGTAAAATTTTGCAAACAAAAGAACGATTTTCTCAGAAAGTTTGCTGTGTATGACGCCGACAATCGAGTTTATTACGGGCTAGGATAATAAAGCGACAAAGGAACGTACACAGCTGCGCAATTTTTTTCTAGTTTTGTGATGAAAGTATCTTTATAATAATCGTGGTATTATAATTGGTTTATCAATGAATTTTTCTATAAATCTTTTTTTGTTATACAGAATTTTCGTTTCATTCATTCTCTCCTATTATAACTTATTGTGGTTGTTTCAGCAGCACAATGTACAAGGACAGCTCAAAATGACGAGCAAGAAACATATTTATTTTCGGAACAAGGTGAAGAAGAAAAAATGAAAGTCGTATCAAGAAGATAAACATTGGAACAATAAAATAGTACCAAAACCAGCATTCGAAAATATCTGTTATGTTATGTTATATTATATATCAAATGTCAAAATTCTATCTTTATCTATACTAATATTATAAATCTAAAGAGTTTGTTTGTTTGTTTGAACGCGCTAATCTCGGGAACTACTGGTCCGATTTGAAAAATTCTTTCGGTGTTAGATAGCCCATTTATCGAGGAAGGCTATAGGCTATATATCATCACGCTAAGACCAACAGGAACGGAGCAATGCGGGTGAAACCGCGGGGAACAGCTAGTATATCATATATCTGATATTAAATATATCAAAATGTCGGATATATTTATTAAAAAAAAAATCAAAATTGTAAATAATATTTTTTTGTTATTGATTTTTTCAATAAATATGATATATATTATGTAAAAAAAAAACCAAACGTAAATAGCATAAGTCTATTATGTATTTTTATTATCATATTGTACGTAAAGTCCCCATGACGAAAAACTATAAAATATTTTGTTTACAAAGATGTTCAAATAACTTATATAGGTAGCGACAATTCTAACAATAACAAATCATTTCATCATAAAATAAATTAGTCGCAAGCTCACTTTTTGTAACCAGACTTGTACCAATTAAAAATCGACCTTCGTGCAAAGGAACAAAGGTCGTTTTTCTAGTCCGATGGGTCCGGCAACGAAAAGACGTTGCCGGATCGCTTTACTCGGCTTTAACCGCGCGAATATAAGAATTTAAGTAAAGTTCATTGAACCTCCGTTAGTTCCGTATGTTTCCGTCATCTATTCAGTTGTGTGGCATGGCGAGGGGATTTTCGTGAAGCGTCCCGCGCGCTCTTATGCTCCACCCAGGGGGCGTAGCCCAAAAGGTGCACAAACACGATTGTATTTCGTCTTAAGGTACTATTTATGTATTAATTTTGATGTGCATTATACATACTATAAACCTTTCTGTTGGATCATTATCTTTTAAAAAAATATGTATAAAAATACCTTTAGTTTAAAGATCCCTATACCTAGGGACAGACAGATAAATGAAGAATGTATTTTTTTAGTTCTATATCCCGGTTTAACCCTTTGAGAACCGGGATAATCAGCTAGTTAAGTTAACAATGAAACTAACGTCATATACAGTTATTCATGACGTCACACTCAGGTGACGCGTCATAAAAACACAATCAACACCGTTATCGATAATTGTGTGAAGTACGGACACGGTACAGTTAGCCAACACAATGCTCTAGGTAACCTATGGTGCCCTAGTCTTGTTCAGATGGAGATGAAAAAACTAGATGAGAACAAAAGAATGGGAATTTGTCTTGTAATGCGGGTAGATACTGCCTGTACCACACAATGCTCTAGGAAACCTATGTTGCCCTAGTATTATTTCTGTAGACGAAAAAAACTAGATTACAGAAGTGCTTGTAATGTGGGTATTTGCTGAAGTGAGTTCAATGTAAATACTGTTGTGTGGTGATCTGAGATTTACGTTGTACTGTGTACAGTGTACACGCTCCAGAATGGCAAGTCAATTGCCCGACTCGTGTATGCGAGCGAGAGGTAACATACTGTTTTATGCAAGAGAGAAAGAGCGGGTCATATAAATGGCTGTTGCATTTTAAAATACAATATTGTTGGGGTATCCACGTATCTGTATATCTATTTTATACGTCATAATTGGTAATATTTAAATGACAGTTTATAGTTTTTTGTATGTATATTTTGATAAAGACAACAAAACACTAACAAAAACTTCAAATTTCAAATGATAGTCAATATAAAAAAAAATTTATTCATAAAATATTGGCTTGATATTACAAAAAGAAACTTAAATCTTGTTTATAAAAATCGACTAACAAGCAATTTTGATACTCAAATTAGTGCATTCATTTACAACAATATTCAAGTTACTTAAGTTTACAAAACATTACATCACCTCACGTTTCTTAAAACATGAGTAAGACTTAATTAACTGTTAACGGTTGTGTGATTAGTACAACAACCCAGTATATCACTAACGAGCATTTAACCCAACGTTTAAACCAAAGTCTTGATAAGTATCTAAAACAAGTGATTGTTGAAAAGACGGAAAAGAGAAAAAGCGGCCAAAATAAGAAATTACCACAATAATACGTTTTTTTCATGCATGCAATTTCGCTATAACAATTTTGTTAATTCTATTACATTTACAATTTTGTAGGATATCACATTTTCGTGCATTCTTATAAAATTGAATAGTTTATTTGTTTGAACAAGGTTAAGTTAAACTGCAGATTCGAACTAATGGTTAATTATTTTAGCGTTGTATAGTTCATTAATCCATACTTTATATTTATATACCGAAATACTTACCAAATCTGATTAGATACACTTTTATGCTCTTGTTTATACAATATCCATACTAATATTATAAATGCGAAAGTAACTCTGTCTGTCTGTCTGTTAATCAATCACGCCTTAACTACTGAACCAATTTGCATGAAATTTGGTATGGAGATATTTTGGTACCCGAGAAAGGATATAGAATAGGTTTTATCCCGGAAATCCTAAACCAGGAACGGGTTTTTCTTTGAAAACGCGGGCGAAGCCGCTGGCGGAAAGCTAGTTTATCTATATAGAAATGTATATAAAACTGAAAAGGTAACCACAGTTATTATTTAAATTAAGTGAAAGTTGTGCCTAATAAGAACGCATATTATACCTTATGCGAAATTTATACCAAACAAATGAATGAGAATTACCTTAATTGTAGAAAACAGTACCTTCAATACATAATCTAACGTCTTTCGAAGAGGAATTATCAATTTATTAAAAACAGAAAATCATTTTTACCACTAAAAACAAATAAGACTAAGGAAAGATCAATCTAATCTTTCAGTGAATCATCCAGTAATGTAATGTAATGTATTAAAAATTTGCATACAAACATATTTTGTAATAATCGAACCCAAAACTCAACGAAGTTTACCCCAAACCACTAGTGCAGGACAAAAACGCTCAGGAAACAGCTGGCAGCAACGGGACATCTGTCGGTGGCTTATGGTGCCCTGGTACTTTGCTAATAGTTATTTTAATTGAGGAAACGCTTTTTAAACACGTCTAACATAAATTAATAAAAATAAGACAAAAAATAATATACTATAAGCTCTCAGTTGCAAAAGAAATAAAAATAGGAAAAAGGCAAACGTTATGAGGAATAACGCGCGTCTTTCGCTCTGAAACCGTTAAGTTTTTTAACCGACTGCGTTTGAAAAATGACTGTTCTTCAAGTGTATATTGACGTATAGTGTAAACTATAGATATTTGTTTACTAGTTGACTAACGCCCGAAATTAATAATCAATCTTGATCCCGTTTTGCCCATCTCTGATTGATATATCAATCCATTTTTCGCATAAATCATGCCAATAAGCGATCCCCGGATTGAGTTTGCTATCTCAAAAATCAGTCAATCTTTGGGAGGGCGGATCACAGATTAAAGGTTGGCCTCTGTTCGAAAGTGACAGTTTGTGCTTGCCAATAACCAATCCGTCCATTTTGACATTTACTTCGATCGGTGTTAATAATCGCAGATACCAATCCTTAAAATTGTACGGTTTGTCGCAAGCTTGTTGAAGTATATTGTACAGAAACATAAAAAAATGGCAAATATATTATTTAGCGACGATAGTGATGATAGCGATATGGAGCTACTTGCTCTGTTATCGGACTCGGATACCGAAACCGATAGCGAAGCTGATGAGGAGAGACAACGCGCTAGTGCTCGCAGGATCAAAAGGGTCAACTATATGCAGAGTCTGGATGATGCTGAGTTCACCTTCAGGTTCAGATTATCTAAAACTGTAGTGAATACTCTGTTAACACAATTGATGCCTTTAGTCCGTGTAACTTCCACCAGGTAGGTACACCACACAACCACAACCTATGTAATCTTCAGAAAAATTAAGTTATCATTTTTCATAGATCTTAATTATCCATCTTTAATGTTTTTATTTTATAGGAATCACGGGGTTTCACCACTACATCAACTGTTATTAACATTGAGGTTTTACGCATTGGGCACAATGTTAATTTCTGTAGCTGACTTTGTTGGAGTCTCTACATCAACAGCAGGCCGAATTGTACGCGATATATCATCAGCAATCGCCAGCTTGTATGATGAATACATTGCTGTTCACCAACAAAGTGCAGAAAAATTTTACAGAATTGCTCGGTTTCCTCGTGTTCTTGCTGCAATTGATTGCACTCATATACGTATTCAGTCACCATGTAAGTTTTTGATAGCTTATTACACATTTGAGTTTGTTATTATTTAATTACTGACCTAAATTATGGTTACATGCAGGTCAAATAATAGGAGAAGAATTTAGAAATCGCAAGGGTTACTTTTCCTTAAATGTGCAAGCAATCTGTGATGCTGATCTAAGATTCATGAATGTAGTTGCTCGATGGCCAGGTTCAACACATGACGCCACAATTTTCAACAACTCTGTTCTTAGAGGTGTGTAATGTGCAGTTATGCATTAACTTTTACTATACTCATTTATCTTTTTAAAAGTTGTAAGAAACCTTAGTAAATATCTATAAACATATAATATTGTCTACTTGTTTACAGCTCAATGTGATGCAGGTCTGTTTGGTAACCGCTGGATGCTTGGTGACAGTGCTTATCCAAATAGATCTTATTTATTAACACCTGTTTTAAATCCTGTTAATGAAGCAGAACAGCGATACAATGAAGCACACATAAGAACTAGAAATACCATAGAGAGGTAATTTCATAAACAACTTTAATCCCTAGGATTCTAAAGTTAATTCAATAGTTTAATTTGATGGACTCCAACACAATCTTAGTATAATAGGACCTACCTAGGCTAGTAAGGTTAGGAGCTACACAAAATTTTGTGTGTAGTGAAGCAGTTCACCATAATATATTATTTCTTTATTTCAGAACATTCGGTGTTTGGAAGCGACGATTTCCTGTAGTGGCGCTTACATTGCGCTTATCCTTACCAAAAGCGCAAGCAGTAATTATTGCCACTGCTGTGTTACACAACATTTGCAGGAACAATAATTTGCAAGAACTTTCTTCTGAAGTAGATTTACCACCAGAAGATACTAATTTTATAGATCTAAATAGTGAAGTCACAGATGTCCAACAAAGAGCAGTCCTTATTAGTAATTATTTTTAGTAGATTTTTAGTAAGCTTATTTTAAAACTATCAGGTAGGACAAATCTGCCCTAAAAAGTTATACCTAACTATAGTTAAATTATAATTAATTTATTTTGACTAGTTGATGAAGGAGGAGATTAAAACCATCTCATCAAAATTATTAGCTACTCCTTAATTACCCCTAATGTAACAGTAAACAATGTCTAAAACTAATTGATTCAAATTCAGAATTATTTATTTCAAACAGGCCAAACTGTTGCTTTTATGACATGTCAAGACTGACCACCGGTTCAATCACAATATCAATGTACCTTTACCTTTATTACAATGTAAAAACTGACTTTGTAATTTCTAATCATTTATGCATCATCTTTGTTAAAATATAAAGATGAATATTTTGTCTTAGTCTATATTATTATAAATATACTGTGAAGAGGTACAGGCACACAAAAGGGTGACTCAATAAAGAAAAACAAAGTAAGGATATTGTATCTAGCTTTATGTAGAATTTTAAATAAATTATACAACAAATAATAGTTATATTACTGCAAAAATACAAAGACAGAAAAAAGATTATGAAGAGGAAACATTTCCTGTATTTCCATTGATTAATTATCAATGTATTATGAAGTACATACTATTAATGTATCTTTAATAAAACACATGTAAAACAAAAATCTTGAATCTATCTAAATAGAAATTTAAGCAAACGTTACTTTGCCCTTATCAGGGTGTAAAAAAGTGGAGTTGGTTTAATCGTGAGAAGACAGTGTATGTTATTACTTGTTACTTATCAAGTATCAATCTATAATAAAAAAATGAATCCCAAAATGTGTTGGTAAGCGCATAACTCGAGAACGGCTGAACCGATTTCGATAATTCTTTTTTTATTATATTCCTTGAAGTACGAGGATGGTTCTTATGTAGAGAAAACGTGAATATGTACCACGGGCGAAGCCGGGGCGGACCGCTAGTCTGTAATATAAAAATGAATCCCAAAATGTGTTGGTAAGCGCATAACTTAAGAACAGCTGAACCGATTTCTTTAATTCTTTTTTTATTATATTCCTTGAAGTACGAGGATGGTTCTTATGTAAAGAAAACGTGAATATGTACCACGGGCGAAGCCGGGGCGGACCGCTAGTTATGTATAAAAAACTAAGCCATATATTATGTGATACAATTTAGCACATGCGTCATCATAATCCACTGAGATGGCTATCAATATTTAACCGATTCCGATAAGAATTTTTAATCCTAATTTTACTGTTTTTGTTCTATCAACAATTATAATAGATTATTTATAACCACTACAACTAAACCTACTATACTAACAAAACATCGTCCGTCCATCCGTGTATCAAATACTTCCCGTGCACGCAATATAGGTATGTAATTATACATGTCCGGCCTGCGCGTGCGCAGGGTGGATTGCCCTGCTGAATTATGATTTAAAATTTGGATACTCACTTGCATCTTGTATTTTGTCTAAATTGTCGGATTGTATACGTAGTATATTATTATTAGTCTGTGGTATTATGATTTTTAATAAGATTTATGTTATTATAGAATATAGATACATAACAATATTGCAGCAATAACAGCTACCTATATATTTTCAATTTTGTATCTATTTTTATATATTTTGTATACATATATATTAGCTGACTGCTAGAGCATCAAACAAACAAGATAAGAAATTACCTAATATCTAAATGCAGTCTTCTCAATCAATATCTGAAGAATACCTACCTTCCTTTTATTTTGTATTATCTAAGTCTACCTAATTGATAATATGATAAAATAATGCCGAGTTTCAATAAACATCTAAAGAAAAATAGGTTTAATTGACATACATATTTGTTAATAAATAGAATATTCCTGAAACTTTTCCCTTAACACCATATCTCTAGAAACATTTTCATTTCCTCTTTAACAACAATCATTCCCAAAAAAATTGACAAGGAATGCATAGTTGCGTGCCAGCTTCATGCTCCGATATGGCCACTTGATCTGATAACCGTTATCACACACAAGGTTATCATGACAGGTGCGATACTTTAATAATACTCTAAATATTTCATTGTATTTTTAACCGACTTCAAAAAAAAGGAGGAGGTTATCAATTCGGCCGGTATATTTTTTTTTTTTTTTTTTTATGTATGTACACCGATTACTCCGAGGTTTCTGAACCGATTTACGTGATTCTTTTTTTGTTCGATGCGGGATGGTGTCGAATTGGTCCCATAAAAATTTTATTCGGATAGGCCCAGTAGTTTTTATTTTATGAGCATTTTTGTCTGTAGGTATTTGTAAATTTTGCAAGTGCAAGTTTGAAGTCGGTTGTTTTTAACGCAGTTATCACTTGTGTATATATATAATCCTCGCCTGCTCGTTCGCTTGTACTTTAGACGCCTTATACTATCGAACTGCATTTACCCATTCAAAGATAGTTCAGAAGCGTTTTAGAATGGTCAATATGCATACATACAATTACTTATACTAGAGTAGCGCAATGACCCAAAGAGAGTCTTGTTCTCAACAATAAGAGCTCCCATTTAACAAATAAAATACATAATTTAATATTTATACCGATTCGGAAAGTTTCTGCAGAGAGCCGGCAAGAAACTCGACTGATGATCCAAATGCCTCATAACATTCGGTCAATCCGGTTTTTTAACACAAAAATACTACACGTATCTTAGAATTAAGCACCTACAGTTTAATTTTTACGGCCCAAGCCTATGCAATTAATAAATAACAACAAGTTAAACCTTAAAGGCAAACACCTTTCAATATATAATTATTTATTTCATGCACTAGTCCCATTTACATACCTACCTACCTACAAATAATTTACACTATGATTCATAACATTACAAACACCACAATCAGTATTATTTTTAGATTAACACGATAAAATGAAATATAATTAACAGAACACGTAATTAATAGCATAGGTATGTACTGAAATAAAATCGATAATCGATAAATAATAAATCTTTTAATTCTGATGTAGGTACCTAAATAATGTACAATAATTTACCTCTAGGGTCATTTAATAGGCCCCAATAAAGCCAATAAGAACTATATTTACGTCTTAGTACGCCCGCAGCTTCGCCCGCTTTGTATAAACTCAAAATTATACACTAAAACCTATGCTAAAACCTTCCCCGAGAACTTTATCTATTAAAAAAACCGCATCAAAATCCGTTGCGTGCAAAAAGTTTTAAAATTTAAGCATACCTACATAGCTATGGACAGAGAAAACCACTTTGTTGTGCATATTACGTGGTATAAGGTGTTTACATATTGTAAAAGTATTAATATCATATAGTTTTTATTTTATTAACCACTAGCTTTCCACCCGCAGCTCCGCCCGCGCAGTCAAAGAAAAACCCGCATAGTCCCCGTTCCCGTGGGATTTCCAAGATAAAACCTATCCTATTTCCCGGGGTAAAAAGTAGCCTATGTCCTTTCTCGGGTATCAAAATATCTCTACTTATACCAAATTTCATGCAAATTGGTTCAGTTGTTAAGGCGTGATTGAGTAACAGACAGACAGACAGAGTTACTTTCGCATTTATAATATTAGTATGGATTTATAACATTAATGTAAACTTCACTATCAGATGGTATTTATTTAATTAAGCAAAGTTTTACAAAACAAAAATAAAAGAACCACGACACTGGCTAAAACCGAAACGAGGTCGTGACCTCGGGCCGCTCTCACGAATTTGCTTCTATAGTGCTTTTAAAAATATCATTACGCGAATAAATGCTTTTATTCGAGTGTTTATTTAAAATTAAGCAAGAACTTAACTATTAATATGTAAAACTTGTTTTTTGCTGGTATTTAATATTTATACCCATTTTTGACAAAATGTGTTATTTTTCTTTGATTTTTTTATGAATTAAGACTATGCATCACTATTATTTACTGTTAATCGATATATTTTTATTTTTAAAGACACGTAAAAATATAATATGATTGAATAAATAGCGATATGAATGTACAATTTATTTTCCAAACTAGAGCAAACCAGTAAAGTTTTTAAAATTGGATAAATAAATTTTCTAATATTCAAGACGGTGGAAAGACCTTAAGCGGTATGACTCAGTAAGGCTTTTTACTAACGAAGCTATATTATTATTTCATATACAAATAAATTCACAGCATATCTCTATTCTATGTACCGCTCTTCATACAGACACATTTCATACCCATCACTTGTTGCTATGATTTTGTTAGGAAAAGGTATATAAGTAAGTTGTCTTTTCCATAATATGATATAGTAAAGATTTTTATCTGAAAGAGTTTTGAAAAAAGTCATATTATCGAACGTACCTACTCATTTTATATTTGTAAAATTACGTTCAACAAAATGGGCACAGGTCAGTTAGTTATTTTAGGTCATAGTTTTAGCACTCCATCTCATAGATAAAACGCTTGCAAACCGCTCGTACCCAAACAGCCTAAGTGTCGTAAGCGTGACCGGCTTACTTAAGAGTGATTCATTTCTATTTTATATTCCAGCCACTGGCGCAACGCTGGCTTAATAAGTGGGTTCGAATCCCATTGGAGGTAAGGAAAGTGTAGTTATAGTGCATACAAGGAGACTACTAATTTAGCTGGACTAGCTATGATAGCTTAGGCCTTAGATACCTAATTTAATATGATCAGAAATCTCATAAAACGTGGAAAACTAGCTAACTAACTATGTCCGATCTCAACAATATTTTTGAACGTTTTTCATTGCTACTCCGATCTTATTGGACGTAGCGTGATGACTTTAGTTTATGGCCTTCCTCGATAAAGGGAATACAACATAAAATACATTTTCAATTCGATCACTAGTTCCTGAGTATTCTCGTTCAACTAACTAAAATTCAGCAGTTTTTTAATTTTACTGTACATAATATTATGGAGAGAATTTTTTTTGTTTGTAAATGGGTGGAATAAATCTCTAATCAGATTATTTACGAATTACGACAACAGAAGATTTTTTCATAAATCTAGATTTACACCGCCCATAGTTTTTACACATTAGTTACACAAAAAAAATACCTATAATCAAAAAATTTCAATACGTTATGTACAAAAAACAAGATGGAGGTCGTCTAGCCGCGGGATACATAATCTAGATTTTTAGGTCACTGCCGCATGCTCCATGCTCTTACATACTTCAATATATATTTATGTGAAAAACAAATACTTGGTCTTCTTAATTTATATCTTACTAGCTTTCCGCCTGCGGCTTCCCCCGCGTTTTCAAAGAAAAACCCGCATAGTTCTCCCGTTCCCGTGGGATTTCCGGGATAAAACCTAGCCTATGTTACTCGTGGATAATGTAGCTTTCGAATGGTGAAAGAATTTTTAAAATCGGTCCAGTAGTTTATGAGCCTATTCGTTACAATCAAACAAACAAACAAAGTTTTCCTCTTTATAATATTAGTGTAGATTAGTTCTTAATGAGAAGTTGTTGGAACTTTCCAGAATTGATGATCTTTTTTTTTCTTTTTGTCTGTAATAACTAGGTCTTTTTTCTCCGAACGCGTGGTATTACCGTGGCATTATGGCAAAGTATTTTATTTTTAACCGTCAATAATGTGAAATATATCGAAACGAAACAGCTTCAAAGATACCGATGTACCTAACTTATCTTGAGGGGTTTTGTAAACCCATTCCAACTTATCATACGTTTTCTTTACATGTAATCTTTTAGATTCCAAAACAAACTTCACAGATAGATGTTTTATCTCTACTTTTCTACTTTATAATAAAGAGAAAATACCTAGTTAATATATTCCTAACGAAAGCTTTTAAAAAGCTATTTTGCAAAAATAGAGCGAGTAGGTATGTTTTTTTCAAAAACATGTTTGTTCTAATTTGTTTCTATGTACATAAACTTATGTTTAATTCTTTTTCATGCTCTTTATTTCTTATTCCAAAATCGATACGAGGACAGTAACCCAGACCCACGAGACAATGAGGCGCGGAAGCCGGATTGGTATCTGAATCATCATAACGGCACACTCGTTTCACCAGTTTCGGTCCAGTCTTATTGGATATCAACTTGAAGTTACATCCTATTTCATTTATACATTCTTTTATTAGCATCACCTGTATGTTTGTATGTCATCTAGACTCGATTTTGGCCCACTTTAAACAGACAGAATTAATTCAAATTAACACGTAACTATCAAGGATCGTTCACAATAAAATAATTTCATGGGTTTTTTACGTTTTTTTTAACCTTTTAGAACCTTTATTAATGCAAGCGAAGTAAATACAGCAACACAATCGGTTTAGTTTTAAAACCTGTGTAGGCAGTAGGTTCTAATCCGGACGATAATCTCTGTTTATGAAGAATTATATGCAGACCTAATTAGCAGTTTTTGCGTGGGAGTAAAAAAAACTATTTAGTACCTAATCTTCTTATATATAAAAATGAATCGCAAAATGTGTTGGTAAGCGCATAACTCGAGAACGGGTGGACCGATGTCGATAATTCTTTTTTTATTATATTCCTTGAAGTAGGTACGAGTATGGTTCTTATGTAGAGAAAAGGTAAATATGTACCACGGGCGAAGCCGGGGCGGACCGCTAGTCTGTGATAAAAATAAACAACATGAATTCCTCGTGAATACATAATTTATGGTCTACAAGTCTAGATAATCACACAGCTTTTTAACCGACGTTTCAAAAAGGGAGATTCTCATTTAGATTTTTTTACAACTTCTCTAATTTTAACTTATTGACGAGATTCAATCGATTATTTTTTTCTAAGATACGAAAATGTTGTCATTTGCCCATTTTAGAGGTGGTCCTCCCTAGGAACGTCGGCTCCCTATATTATGTTGGAAAAGTATTATTATTCGTAAACTACCTACTAGGTATATTATTTGTAAGCTATTATAATACTAGCCTACAAGTACGAATGAAACAAACACGAAAGCACACTGCGTTGTAATTGTAGTACCTAGGTAGGTATGAAGTATTGCACATTTATTGATTCCGTGATAAGGTATCGCTATCGTAAACATGCGATATAACAGGTATTATGTATTGTATGTACCTATATTTGAGTTTATGCTACAAAATAATAATGGTACGTATATATACCTACCTACCAAGTAATCCATACTAATATTAGGTAGGTAGGTACAAGGTAGTAGGTACCTATAAAGTTCAGTTTGTTTGGGAGAACTTGCTAATCGAAGGAACTTCAGGTCCCACTTGGAAAGTTAATTCAGTGTTAGATAGCCTTATTAATCGACGAAGTCATTCAATGAAGGCGCTAGTCATTCTATCAAATAGCAGATTCAACCCAGATGACGGCGGCAGAGAGATGACCACTCTTAAGTGGGACTTCCATTTTTACCATATTTGCTTAACACCCCTTTATATTCTAACTTGAATCAGCTTAAACATCTTAATCGGTATTAAAAGTTAAATTACAAATTGATAATTGATGTTTAATTGTTATTGTTTTCAAATACAAGGTACCTACCTGGCTACCTCTACCTAGGTAGGTAATGTTAAAAACATAGTTAAACAAAGTGTACCTATTTTAGCAAACTTAATCTCAATTGGCTAGTTGTGTTTGCGCGATTAAGAGTAACAAAAAACAAGTTTACGAAAAACGAATTCGCCAAACGTATAAATCACACATTTGTAAAAAACGAGTTACGAAAATGGTCCAAATTGCAACGTTCGTAGGTATGATATCATAAAATCGTACAATACGATTCAAATAAGAACGCAAAATATACCTCAAGTTTTTTGGAGAACTCCTCGGCGGCTTTCTCTTGTTCCTTTTTAAGTTCTTCATTCTTTTCCAGGAGCGCTTTACCCAACTCCGCTGCTAGGAGCAGGTCGGACTCCTTTTGCTGTAACTGCGTCCAGACGTCGTCCCCTTCCATTGTAGTATCCCTTGAACTGGACATCTCTTGCACGTAGTCCTCTAAATCCTTGTAAAAACTATCATCCGACACACTCAACGTATTAACCAATCTATTACCACTCTTGCTTCTACTTCTCGGTTTAACTATCCCTCTACCAACAAACTCTGTCTCCGTATCGATAAATTTCGGTGTACTACTTCTACGAAATTCACTAACTTCACCGGCCATTTATTTAACTACACTAAATAGATACAAATAGCGATTTAACTCTGCACTATTTTGGTATAGTTATTCTTTTTGAACAGTTTCTCGAACGCCTTTTGTATTTTCACTGATTTTGGTAACTTTATTTGCTTGAACACACTTACAGGGATGTCGAAATCCTTTTTTAATGCCATTATAATGTGTTTTTACGTTCACTAGCGTATCATTTCCGTGTAGCACTGCACTTGATATGATCACGAAACGAGTAACGTTATACGCGTCGGCGACGCAGTTACCGCGACGACGACTGCGACACAACAAAGCGAAGCAAAACCTTCGAAGCGTTACAAGCCTGAACGGCATAGATTAAGTGGCGTAGACCTTTCAAAATGTGTAAACTGTAAACTACTATGAAGACAAATCATTGCCTTCAAAATCTATTAATGACTAGTTAATAACATTTTAATGAATTGATATTGTTTGAAATAGAAACTCATACTAATGCACTCCTAATATTTTGAATGACGAATTAATGAATAGGTATTCGTTACTACCAATGCTCTTAATGATTATTTAGTAGGTAGATAATATTATTAATACTGTAACATAACCGGTAGTGTAGGTAATTAATTCACAGTTGTAATATTACAAACCATTGTAAAAAAAATAATTACAATAATATTTTCATAGAAAAGTAGTATTTATTAGTGTATTAAAATGCACTACTCCTTGTATACGTAGTATATTATTATTAGTCTGTGCTACTACGCACTAGTCAACTCAATATTAATTATACAAAAAAATATATATTATATATTCGACAAAATCTAAAACCTCTTAAATGCAACAACCCCGTAGGCATTAACCTATTACCATTCCCAGGTACATATGCGTAATCTTATCTTTGACAAAAGAACACGTGTGCGAAAACGAGAAGGCGATATCGCACCGGTACGTCTGCAATAAGAGTAATAAGGATAGCTATACAATACAATCAAGGTGAACTCAGAGTGAGCGGCCAGCAGGCAGCAGACTACGGGCACGGGGCAGTTGAAACTTGAAAGAATTGGCGTACCTAACAAAATTATTTCTTTGGAGTAGGAAGTGATGATTGAGAATTTGAGATCATATCTCACATTCGCGAGTATAGATATCTGAAAAAACGAGATATTATGTATCATTTGCTAACAAGTTTTATCGTTAGTTTTTTATAAAGTCAGCTAGGTATGCATAATAGAGTCCGAAGTCAGAACTCAGTATTGCATGGTTGAAAGGACCTTTGTAGCTTTTAAGCTTACTCATACTGCTCATACTATCTATTATACGTAAACTAACGACACTAATGGGTACATTTATTATATAAAACAGTTTTAAATACTTAGTTGTAATATTTTAGAAAAACCCTAAGTAAAAGTACCTCGAGTACAACAGCTAGTCACTGTAAAAACTCGGTTCAACACTGATGGTCATCCGTCATTCCCTATGTCATTCCTAGATTCCTAATAGGTATATTGTATGGTTTAATGAAGATTGTTTTTCTAGGGTCTGAATGTACTTTAAATAAATCTAAAATTGTATTGTATGAAATATATGCAGACATCATTGAGATAATATTACTACGTATGGAGGAGACACCACGAACAAAATCTGTGCGCCATTTTTTTGCTCTAACTAAGTTTGAAAAATTATTATCTAGTTATCTAGGTACATACCGATGAAAAGTTATTCCTTTGCACTTTTCCGTATTATTATTTTTTTTTTTTTTTTTTTTTATTAACAATAGGCAGAGGTTTGGCCACAATCCCACCTGATGGGAAGCGGCGATGTGGCCTACTTGGTTGCACGTCTGCCTAGAAGGAGCCTATTCACCCTAGCTTTGAAGAGGTCCAAGTTGTATTGTTTAGGAAAAATGGTGTCAGGGAGTGAATTCCATTGCTTAGCTGTTTTTAGGATGAAGGAAGACTCGAAGCGGCGAGTTCGAATATTGGGGATATCCACAATAAAAGGATGATATCCTTCAGAGCGCCTCGAGGTACGATTAAGAAATGGGGATGGAGGAATTAAATTGTGTAATCCATACGCACATTCTCCGAAATGTAATCTGTAGAACACCGAAAGACATGCCACCTCACGACGATGCTCAAGACTCAAGAGCCGAGCTTCGACTAAGGAAGGGTTGTTGATGATACGTTTGGCACGTCTTTCAATTGAATCCAAAGCCCCTAGGTGGCATTTAGCGGCGCCAGCCCACAAGTGACTGCAGTACTCCACACACGAACGGACTTGAGCATGGTAAAGGTTAAGAAGCTGTCCCGGTGTGAAGTACTGCTTGACCTTGTTCAGAATTCCGAGCTTTTTTGCGGCCAGATGGGCCTTGGATTCAATAAACTGCCCAAAGTTGAGTGTAGACGAAAGGGAGACACCTAGCAACTCTAGACAGTCGGCTATTACTAGTGGCACATTTCGGAAGGTCGGAGTAGTTGATATAGAACTCCGTTTTGCGGAAAACAAACACGCTTGAGTTTTCGCTGCATTAAACCCTACAAGATTGGCATCGCCCCAATCGGACACAGCCTGAAGTGTAAGGTTTAAGCGATCGATCATTTCCTCCCGAAGACATTCAATTTCAACCTTTGAAGCACGGGCACTGGATTTGTATCTCTCGACAATAGTGCTGTCATCTGCATAACTAAACATGTTGGGAGCAATCATGTCGTTAATGTGCAGAAGAAACAGTGTTGCCGAGAGAACGGACCCCTGCGGAACGCCGGCATTGATCGACATTGGCTCGGAGGAGCATCCATCAACAACAACTCGTATAGACCGGTCTCGCAGAAAGTCAGCGATCCAAGTGCAAAGGACTCTTGGAATTCCATAAGAGGGGAGCTTGTTTAAGAGGCTATCGTGCCAAACCCTATCGAAAGCCTTTGAGATATCCAAAGAGACCGCAAGGGCCTCCCCGAATTCCTCAACGGCTTCTCCTAAAAGATGAGTCACATGCACCAAAAGATCGCCAGTTGATCTATTACGTCGAAAGCCGTATTGGCGGTCATCTAGCAGATCGTTGGTTTCAAGGTGCATGAGGAGCCGATTGTTCAATATACGCTCCATAGTCTTGCAGAGTATGGAGGTTATTGAAATCGGACGATAGTTAGTAGGATCTGACCGACTGCCCTTCTTAGGAACGGGTTGAACGTTAGCAAGCTTCCAACTCTTAGGAACAATTCCAGTCTTCAACGAGAGGCGAAACAAACGTGTTAGAATAGGAGAAAGTTCAGGGGCGCAAGTTTTTAAGACAACGGCTGGTATCCCATCGGGTCCATTGGCTTTATTCTCGTCAAGGTTAAGCAACGTTTTAAGGACTTCCTTGTTTGTGATGCGGATGTCAGGCATATGAACGCCACAATGTTGAAGAGTCGGTGGGTCGATATTATTAGGTGGATCAAGACGAGAATTGTTGGCAAACAGTTGAGCAAATACATCCGCCTTGTCTTTTGCATTGTGGGCCAATGAACCATCGGGTCTCAGCAACGGAGGTAGAGTGGGACGACAAAAGTTCGACTCAACCGCTTTGGCTAAGGACCAAAAAGCTTTGCTTCCTGCAGGATAAGAAGCAAGCTTGCTTCCAATATGCCGCACATGAGCGAAACGGGCTCTCTTTTGCATCTTCTTGCAGGCTTTAGAGGCTTTGTTAAAGGCTTTCTTTTTATCGCAAATATCATGAGCTTTACGAATTCGAGCGTCGACCCAGGCTTGGAAAGCAGCTTGCTTATTAGCCAATGCGGCTTTGCATTGGGCATTGAACCAAGGTCTAGCTTTGTCGTTGATGCGAATATCAGTAAAAGGTATAAAATATTCCATAGCCTGTTGGATCACATCAACAACATTATCCGCACAGCTCGATGGGTCTGCGGTAGAAAAGCACACTTGTAGCCAAGGATAAGATGCAAAAAAATGCCGCATCTCATCCCAGTCCGCTGATTTATAGCGCCATACTCTCCTGGTTCCTTTCAACGATGGATCTGGAGGAGTGAATGATGACAGAGACTTCACCAGACAATGATCAGATGTCCCCAGTGGAGCGGAGATAGAGATCACGTGGCGGTCTGGCTCAGTGGTTAGCAAAAGGTCGAGACAGTTGGCAGTATGGCCGTCAATGTCTGGAACACGAGTTGCATCATCAACCAGTTGAGAAAGGTTTAAAGAAGTTGCAAAATTAAAAGCCTCTTTCCCAGCATGGTCTGTCTTTTGGAACGGGAATAACCATTCAGAATGGCAGGCATTAAAATCCCCCAGAAAGACAAGTTCAGCGCTCGGATATCTAGTTTGTACCACATCTGCTACTTCACTGAGATAATTAAAAAGTCTCGTAGTCTCCTGATCACCTTTGTGCGAACGGTATACACAAGCATAAACTATTAAGTCCATACCCGTATCAGCCATGATCCACAACATAGAGAAACTTGGCTCTTCAAGGTCGCGGAGTCGCAGAGTGCAGATGTCATCACGAACATATACACAGGTACCAGCTTTCGGATGAAAGTTATGTTCAAGCAAGTAACCAGGGTACCCGAGATATGACGTGTCATCAGGACATCGGATTTGCGTCTCTGTTAGGAATAAAAGGTGCGGCTTTTCAGTCTCAAGATGATGGTGGACCGGTGTGAGATTAGAGTGCAAGCCTCGAATATTGGAGAGGTGCACCTTAAGAGAGAGGAAGTGCAGCCGCTGTGAATACCGATTTCCTTTATGCAACTTTTTCATCTTATTTATTAGTTTAGAGTGATTAGACAGGGAGCAAAAATAGAAGTTGAACGAGGCTATGCATATGGAACCACCTATCACCAACATGTTAATACCCAAAAAATAAACCTAGCCTGGAGACTGCGGGGACGCCCGAAACCCCCTGAATTTCGCCAACGGGTCCTCTCTTCCGATCGCCAATCGGCACGTTGGAGCCAATCCAGGATTATGCACAGGCGGCGGGGCAGCCTTTCACGACTGGCTAATTCGTTACTTGGGCCCCCTACAACCTGCGGTCGGCCAGCGGTGAACCGTTTCTTCGGATCCCGCTAGTCTCCAAGACTAGGATATTCAGGACAGCAACACGAAGGCGGCAGATTCGGTTCTCCAATGCAAAGCAACTGTTCATACTTATTTTACTCAATTACATGGGCTTCATCTGCCATCATCCCGGAACACGGCGAGCGTTTGGCGGCATGGCTTTGACAGATGGGTGGTGACTAGCCGGGACAAATTGTCTTCCACCAGTATAATTCGGTTACTCATTTGGCACTACCCGGGGAGCACGTGTAGGGTCTCTAGAGTTAAAGCCTACGGACGCGAGTAACGATACCCCCCAAATATTTGTATTATTTGTGCAATATCGTAACACACACGAAGGCATATTTGATGCGTTTCACTTTAAAACAAATAAAAAATGAGCGTGCAGTTACGCCATATGGCGTATGTTGAGCGGAACATAAGTGATGTAGGCGGTGTCGTCTCCATATGTATATCTCAATGGCAGACATTTAATAATTTATATATCTATATTAGTTTAACAGTTGTATATAAGCCTCGTAACTCGTCTGGAGATCATCTTATAATAATTAAACTTTTAAATAATTCATTACGGGGACGGGCTAGTAGTCAATTTATTCAAATCAAATATGTTTTTTTATGATTAATAAAGAAATAGGTAATTAAATTCATTCCGATCATCAAGCCTTAGTTCTATCTATCTGTGTGGATAAACAAACAAAGTTTGTTGCTTAGCATCATTGATCTAACTTCACTAATGCCTCGCAGAATAACCGGTTTAGTTAAATTCAGAATAAAAAAATAAGGAAATATTTTAAATTTGGAATAGAACATCAAAATGTCCGGACCAAGCGATGATATGGAGATGGAGAAAATGGCGGAAGACGAATTATCTAAACTACAAAGACAGGTATTTAATTAACAATAATAATAATATGTTCTAGCATTTTTAGGGACTGTTAGAACTTAGAAAAAATTTATGTTCTTGGATAAGCAATGGGGCTAAACCTAAGAGCAATAGGTTTATTGCTCTGAGGGCTAAACTAACTTCTCGATATTTTTAAATGTTCGTTGTTAATTATTTGTAGGTACGTGTACCTAATTGTAATTACCTTCCTCAAAAGAACTTGTTCTTTTTTTCTGTAAATTCTAAAACTTAAAAATAAAAATAAAATAAAGTATAAAAATTGTATGTACACGGTAATACATTATTTAGTCCTACATCGTGCATTATAAATTATAATAAACATTTTAATATTTCTGTTTCACTATACAACTAAACACGGATCGGCGCAGTAGAGGCTATCAAATAACATTAAGTAGATAGAATAATATTTTGCAATTTTTTTATATTCTTCACAAATACTTTAAAAGATAAGGTCCAGGCCCAGCGGCATGGCTTTATTTCTCGACGGTTCAGATCTTGCGCCCTGTATTCCACGCGGGAAGTTTTATGTAAAGCTGCTAAACACTATAATATGCAACGTTCAAATAGGATTAAGTACAAAGATTTAAAACCACTAAATCAAAAAATAATAAATCATGTCATGAGTGCTTACATGAATGCGTGATAATTACACATAAAACTCGGTTACTAGTTTTCTTAAAAAAACAATAATGCTAATTTCTGCGTGTTGAAGGACTAATATGCATGTTTTCATAACATTGTGATGACAAATGAAGTTGAAAACTTTTAAATGATTTCATCGTTCTTTTGCCAGAGCATTTTCTAAGCTAATATCAATTAAAAAGTAATAATTTGATGGATTTTTGTTCGTTTGCTGCGATTTGACGATAAAACTACGGACTCTCGAATCTCGAACATAGCTAAATTATCTTTATTCTTTATCGGGAACTTTGCTATACATTGTTTTCTCGTAAGTAAGTATGTATTTTTTATTTTTCCTACAATATACATTTATTTATGTACTTATTTCTAGTTTAGGGTTATGGAGGTCGACCGTGCTAATGTAATGAGCAGTGTGAAGCCTACCCTTAGAGTGCAAAGGAACATTATACAGTCGCTGACCGCCGATCTAGATAAAATCATGATGCAGCTAAAGGTATATTGCAGTCTAAACTAGCTGTTCTCTCTGGCTACCGCATTTATAATTCGGTATTGCAAATGCATTAAACCGAAAATCATTAAAAATCCTGACTACATAGTCGTTTTTGAGTTAAAAGTTGTGTAACACGACTTTTTTGAACGTATTATATTTTATTTAATATTTTGCTATTTTTTTGTTTGAATTTTTGAAAAATTAAAACTAAAAAATTATGGCAGGAATCGAAGTTCCCGAAATGTGAATACCACAGGAATCACACAGGAATACACTTCGGGAACTTAGATTCCCGCCATGATTCAAAATTCTTGTGATATCTGTGTTAACGTCACTGTCTATATCCTATACGTCAGTGTCTTTGTCTATTTTCAAAATATTATGTACCTATTTGTTTACCTACAAAATAATAATGATTTTATTATATTGATTAATCATTATATCTTAATTGTGCAACCGATGAAATTGAAGTAATATACCAAGATATTCTAAAATGGTTCAAACTGTGGTTCAAACTCAGTTTCCAGAAGCGGCGAACTTAATTTTTTTAATAAATTTTCACCCTACGTAATCAGCAATATTGTGCAATAATTCTGCCGATACACCAAAATTTCGTTTCAATTACGCAATATAGACGCCCGTATAAATATGTGTAATACAAATGATAGCGCGCAGTATTAGTAAGTAGTTAGCACAAACCACTTCAAAGTTGCAAATTATTTATATACTCTCGTAATAAAGTTGACAATAATAAATAGTGTGGATATCGCCGGTTGTAATTCAGAAGTAATAATTCTAGTGTTACGATTTTACCGCGAGAACATTAACATTGTTATGACAAAGGGTAAATCATTGCAAGCCACACAAGATACTTTGTTGGACCGTCTTAATGTGAATCACGAAGTTAATCAAGGATTCGACAGAGTTGACTTACAAACAGGCACAATTAATATTGAGGAGAGCCAAGATATAGAAAACTTATTGTCATATGATGAAGATATTCAAACAGACAAACACTGGGATGTGATAGATGGACAATTGAAAGAATTTGCTTGCCCTAAACTAAGCAAAAATACAACAAAAACAGACTTCAAAAATGATAACAAAATTGTGCAATTTCCAGAAAATCTGGATACAATCAAGTGTGCGTATATAAAAGTACTAAATTCTGATAAATTCAAAGATAAACCGTTTTGGTGGTTTCATTGTAATAAAGAAAGACATATTGCAAAACTAATAATTGAAGAGCAATACACAAGACTGTTATTAAGAAAATGTATCAACAGTGGAATGTTAAAAAATATAGACCAAGTAATTTATCATGGAAGCGAGTCCTTAATTCTACATGCAAATTTTAATTCTCCTACCAAAGGACTAAATCATTGTGCAATAAAAGTATTTAAAACCAAGCTTCAAGATACAATATCATCTGAACCATATGTGAAACCAGATTGTAAATTAGAGGAGATCTTTGTTAATAAAAATACTCGGCAAATTGTTAGAAAATGGGCGAAGACTGAATATGATATGTTAGTTAAAATGCAAGAGATAGGAATAAACGCTCCATCACCAATATGTCACAAATCACATTGTGTATTCATGTCCTTTATTGGCGATGAAAAACGAGCCCCGTCTCTAGCCGAGTTAGTAGTACCTACAGAAAAATGGCAGTACATATATTCATGTGTGCTTGAAGCTATAGATAAGTTGTATTTTGAAGGGGACTTGGTGCACGGAGATTTAAATGAAAATAATATATTATGGTGGGATAATAAATGCTGGTTAATAGATTTCTCTCAAGCTCTGCCGAAGGATCATGAAATGGCACGGTATAATTTGAAACGCGATCGTAAAAGAATTGCACAGGTAAGGAAATTTTTTTTGTAAACTATAATGTATTTATTCAATTAATTATTAAGTCATACATTTGCATATTTTATCTTGCATCAATGTTTTTAAAATTTATAATAAAAACTAATCTATACTAATATTATAAAGCTGAAGAGTTTGTTTGTTTGAATGCGCTAATCTCAGGAACTACTTGTCCGATTTCAAAAATTCTTTCAATGTTAGATAGCCCATTTATCAAGGAAGGCTATAGGCATATATACATATCATCACACTAAGACCAACAAGACTTAGATGTAGAACTAATGAATCAATATTTTAAAATATAAGAGAATATTAAATTAAAGGATTATTCTACATATTAAATTTTTTAATTCCGTTCTATTCTGTTAGTTTTATACAATGACTAATCATTATTTATCTTTCAGTTCTTCAGAGGAAACTTGTACACAGAGTAGGTTAATGTCCTGAAAAATTATATGATACAATCTTATAATATTATCTTTAAAAGATTGTCAATCAAAGAAAAGTGTAAGTGGTGAGAAATTGTTGCATTTATATGAATTTAATTTTTTTTTATATTTTATAATAAATTATTTATTTACTATTGGCTTTCTTATTTATAAACCTACCCACATTAATTTTTAATTTATTATATAAAAAAATCTATAAGGTTTGTCTTTGCGTAAGAGAATATCTTATTTTTATGTAATTGTAGTATATTCCAACTTAGAGTAATCAATTGAATATAATATTAATATGATATTCAAATTAGTTACACCATTCATACCTCAAAAACGATTGAAAAGATTGTAATGATTTTTAGTTTTGTTGAAAAGTATATAGGTAGGTATGAAACTTACAAAAAATATTACTTGAGCAGTTTATGTACTTACTTAAAATTTTTTTGAATTTTCTAGACCGAATTGAAAAAAAAATAGTTTTTATTTATCTACCTACATCTACGATACCTATCTTTAATAGTCTACCTACATCTACGATATTTTCATACAAAACTTCTATTTATATTTTATAACATAACCTAGGTTAGATGAATAATTTAAATTTCATAAGAGAGTTTAAATAAAACTATATTTAAGTACTCATTATACACTTTATTGAAAAAAAAAAACTTCATGACAGTTGACGAAAAGCACATCGAACGTTCTGGAGAATGCAAAAACGCGGGAAAAGCTGCTGTCACTTTTGAAGGATCACGAGATACACTTTTCGGAGGTTAAGGAATATCGCGCCAATATCAATGAATTGGACTTCCTTTTGAAGCAAGTGCAGAAGGAAATTAAGAAGTTGAGGTCGAAAGGATCGGAGAAGGTAATATTTTCCTAAATTAGACGTATGCAAAACCATTTATTTTTTTGCCTTTATAACGAACAATGGTTCGTTCATAGACTACAGGCCCATGTTGAAAAAGTTATGGGTGATTTGAACCACCAGGTGACCTATCTAGAACGATTTAAGAGCATAAAATAATAAGACTCAGCACTATGCCGTCACTTGTAAACTGAGTTCAGATGAGAATTCGAAAGTACAGCTAGAGTACATTTTGGTCACATATTTTTGTACGGCATTCTTACCACCGATAGATCCATTAAAAATAATAAGAAAACGCACAGTGCCGTACAAAAATGGTGCGCCACAAAGTCGGATTTTTTTTTTATTTTCTGACAATTACCGGGGTAATTTTGGTCATTTCATTTTGTACGGCATCTGTGTCATACTATTTCAATACTGCTTTTAATCCATTATTCTGCAACGCCGTACAAAAATCAAGCGACAAGGGGAAAAAATCGAGAGTTGCAATCCCCTCTCTTTCCGTAGTACAGGGGGTGATTTTTTAGCCATAATCTTTATCTTTGTATACTTCAGGCATATGACACAGTAAACAATGAGACCATAGTGAGCCAACTAGAAAACCGTCTCAATACAGCCATGACGAAGTTCAATTCTGTTAACAGCGAAAACTATAGTATGCGCCTGCACATTGACCGGTTATTGTGCGATCGGTGAGTTTTGACTTTTGAATTGCCTTTTATATTACCTAGTTACATATACAGTAGAACCCGTTTAATACGATCACGCTTAATACGATTTCTCGTATAATACGCCATTTTGCATCAGTCCCTGCAACTTGAGACATGTTTTCATACATTATTTAACGCTTAATACGATCGTCATCCCGTTTAATACGCTCTAACGGCCAACACATATTACTCCTGCGACAGCGGCCGACTCAAACCCGACTGACTGAACTGACGCGATGACTGCAGTGCTTTCCTGGATATTCATTGATGATAATGTACCATCATAAGAAATTCAATCTATTGAAGATCTTATTGAGAGTGTGAATAACACACAAGAAGAGGCTCAAAGTGGTAATGCACACGCCCAGGCATTATCAGCAGTTAATGATTTAAGACGCGGTGTAACCTTTCTTTAAAAACAAAGGGACGACGACAAAAATTAGTTTCGGTTAGTTCGATTCCCGGTCGATGCAAATGATTTTTCAAAATCTTTGAAAGCAGTTATAATTATTTTTAAAAATAAAGGAATGTTTCCTTTCAGCAAAATTTGCTATCATTAGTAAGGTAGGTGTGTCAATTAACGCCCTCTGTTAAATAACGCCCGAACTTCAAAAAACCCACTTATATTCAATAGACCCGCATCGTACCTCACGCACAAATGAATTGCACCAATAGGAACGCGCCTAGCGCGGTTGCGTAAGTCTGGAGTCGCCATCTTTGCCAGTAGCAGCTTTCGTTTCAAGAGCGTTAGACGTGCACTGGCTGTTATAAAAATTTCTTCTAACGAAACTATAAGTTTTCAGTTGTTTTTGATTTATTTCTTGGATTATTTTATACTTTGGCAGTAATATACATAACCACACTTCATATTCTGTAAATATTTTCAAAATGATTTACTTAATTACTTCAAAATTTAAAAAAAATGTCAATAACGCCCAGTTGCGTAATAACGCCCAGTAAACGGACCTTGGGGCGTTAAATTAGTTTTTTTTTTGTTTAAAGTATGGTAGAAGATTACTAATATTAACGTTGATTAGTTAAACTAAAATAAAAAAGTATAAAATCGTTACAACTTGAAGAAACAAGTCACTTTATGTGAGTTACGAATTTTATAGTTTTAATACTAAATTTTCTTTCTTGAACTTCTTTTATTTTTAATAAAGAAATTTTATAACGTGCTTTTTATATTTTACTTAGCAGAAATTCTATAAGAACGTATTTTAGGCATACACAATTTTCTTTCATAAACGGGCGCTATTTAACACAGTATTTCTATAAACGCCCAAGAAAAGGTTTTTAAAAAGATGTCTTTATGTCATGAAACATAAATAGTTTCACGTTTTAATTGGTATTTTTCGGTTTAGAAAGAAATATCAAACCTTCTCGTCGTCTGTTTATGTGCTTTAAAGTAGTTTTAATAAATAAAAAATTAGATTTTTGTTAGGCGGGCGTTAATTACCTCTTCTACCTTATTTCAAGTACTTTCCCTCCAGGGCCCATCGAATATTTCCACACTGTATATTATAATAACGTGATAGTAATACACGACATTTTGTATAACGTACATGATGTTTAAATGTACAATTATATACATACATCCGAAAAACCACAATAAATATTAATACATAATATGTATGTAGCAAGTCCGTTTTTTATTTCCCGCATATTACGCTTTCCCGCTTAAGACGCGTTTTTGGTTGGGTCCCTGGAAAATCTTCTTAACGGGTTTTACTGTATTATCCTATGTAAAAAAGAACAAAAATCTTGGTTTCGTTCATTTATACGTTCGGTCTTTCGTTCATTCATTATTATGTTTATGTTTTGAAATAAATGTAATTATTTGTTGTTACATACTAGCTTTTCGCTCACTACTGCGCCCACCTCTAAAACTTATTTTTGTTTTCTTTAACTTCGCCATCTATTGGTGAAAACAGACTGAAAATCGATGCTAAGACGTAGTTGGCAAAATTGTTGTCTATGGCCATAATTTGAACATTTCAAATGTAACTATTCCATTATAAATAAATATAAAGTAAATTCCAGGCAGTTCTTCAACACAGTCTGGAAGGGCCAAGTCCGTCGCCTTGTAGAGGGCAAAGCCCTAGTGCTCGAGCTGGTGGAGGGCACCATATCCACATATGAGCAGCGTGAAGAGTGGTGTGCTAAACTGGAAGCGTTGAAGGAAAAGGCAGCTGTGGACTATCGGAGGCACTGTTTGGTATAGAATAAACTTCATGATAAATTACATAAAAATGTATTCTTTTAAAGTTTAAATTTTTGAGTTAGACAAAAGCGGCTCTGACTTCCGAACTGTAATAACTCTGTCTCGCATGTCAGTTTCTTCTCTAACATTAAATCATGACACTATAATGTTCTTCCGGAACTTCCGCAGACAAGATACATTTTGTAGAAAAAAAACCAACGTGTGTCACTCGGGGACTGCCGCGGTAAAGCTATTGCATGCTATGCTTTCAAGCCACACCTCCGCCCGTCGGAGTGGGGAGCGTGAGGTTTTTTCGTTACGGAATTTCTCGATTCGGTCCCCGCGCATAAAGCCCCGCTATTGTATAGCTTAAAAAAAATAAACCACTAGATCATCTCGCTCATATTGTCCGATGAAAAAGTCTGTCTAATATGTACTGTGTAACGAGTGATATAATTTTTGAGTTTAATTTACTAGTATATTATCTGTGGTTACCAGGAAGTCCGTGAACTCCACCGTCAGCTCGAATACAGCGCGAAACTAGAGCAATTCCTCCGCAGCAAGGGTGCTTTGCGTCGGCCCGCGGGCGACAGACGAGCAGCTGCCAAGCGGGCGAGGGATAGGGACCTAAGGAGGGCTGCCTACTGCGGGTACTGTAGCATACTGGACGGGCTGAAGGTATACATACACACACGCAAACACAAACACACACACACAAACACAAACATGGACATAGATATTAGATACAAGAACACACGAGCGCGGCTGCCAAGCGCGCGAGGGATAGGGACCTGCGGAGAGCTGCGTACTGTGGGTACTGCAGCATACTGGACGGGCTGAAGGTATATAATATATATATACACACACACACACACACAACACAGACACATACAAACAAGCACAAACATGTACTTACAAGTACAAGGGCGCATTTCGTCTTCCCGCGGGCGACAGACGAGCAGCTGCCAAGCGGGCGAGGGATAGGGACCTAAGGAGGGCTGCCTACTGCGGGTACTGTAGCATACTGGACGGTTTGAAGGTATATATACACACACACACAACACAGACACATACAAACAAGCACAAACATGTACTTAGATACAAGTACAAGGGCGCATTTCGTCGTCCCGCGGGCTACAGACGAGCGGCTGCCAAGCGGGCCAGGGATAGGGACCTGCGGAAGGCTGCGTACTGCGGGTACTGCAGCATACTGGACGGGCTGAAGGTATACATACACACATACACGCAAACAGACTCATGCAAGCATACAAAAAACACATATAAGATCACACAAGGGCACATTATGGCGGCACGCGGCCTTATGCATGTCCGAGATAGGGTACTGCAGCATACTGGACGGTTTGAACGTATACATACACATATAAACACACGCTCCCACATACTTACGTATTTCAGGAGTATATGCACACACGCATGCAAATAAATACACGCACACACTCACTCATTCACATATCCACTCAAATACGTACACGCACTCATGCACGTACTAGTGTGCGTTAGTACACACGCTCACAAACACGCATGAAAACTAATTACGCACGCATAATATAATCACGTATGCACACTAATACATGCACTCATGCACACACTTACGCACGCACACTAACACACTTTGGAATTGGAACTTTATCACGTTCCCTCTGACCAGTCGACATTTTTTCCACTTTTAAACTTGTTTAATTTATACTTTATATAAAAAATAAATTTCAGGAGTACATGCAAGAAGATGACGTCGACAAACTGATATTAGAGTTCACGCGACGCGAGGAGGAGAATTACGCGTTGTTCAACTACATAAACGAAGTTAACACTGAACTTAAGAACTTGAGCGACAATGTCAAGTCTCTTAGAGCGAATATTGGTATGATTAAAACTTACTTACCTTGAAAAATTCATATGTGGTACGAATTTCTTACCTTAGAACCATTGATAATGAGGTTTTTTTTTATAATGTAGATCCCAATTATAAATATAAGGCAATTTATTTCAAATATCCGGCGCATATAGTTTTTTTATACATAAAAGTATTTCGTTAATTAGAGGAACAGGCATTCAAACTGATAAAGCACGCTTTCAGTTCCTAAAATGATCATTATTGGAATTCAAATCGCGAAATATCAACTTTCATGTTACTAAAGGTATGTTAAATCTAATAAATACAACACACTTATTCAATAGAGGAGGAACACACGAAACACCAAGCCAAATTGCACAAACAGCAAGTCAGTATCGATTCCCTTCGGAACACACTCGCTGAGAAACAAAAGACTCGACAGGAAATGCGGGACTCGTGTGAAAAGACTCGTTCCGTTCTCGATACGTTGTTGCAGCAAGTTCATTCACTAGCCAGGTTAGTGTTACACTAACAAATAGACACGTAACACTTAGTCAAGTTACCTGTAGACACTTAGTCAAATAAAATATAAATAACACACTCGCTGAGAAGAAGATAACTAAAAGACATCAGAACTATGTTAGTATTAAAAAGCTTGATTTGAAAGTTTAATTGTTAAATTCTCGATAAAAAAATCATAAAAAAAAATTTTTAATGATTTTTTTATCGAGTAAATTCTTTAGATAGTTAACTCTTTTCTATACAGCTTAGATGATGGATGGTGTATTTGAAGTGAAACTTCATAAGATGTGTTTAGAGTAAAATTTCAATGTCGCGTCATGGCAATATTCTGTTCGATTTTGTTATCTTTGAATCTTGCCAAAGACGTTTCACTTCTGACACGCTCTTATTTATTTATTTCTTTGTTCCCAGTTCATCAGAATGTGAATCACTCCCGCTGCTCAAGCTCCTCGGCCAGAACTTGAACATCAACGTCACCAACGCGAGACTGTTCATTAAGAGCTTGGAGAAGAAGATCACGGAAATCGTCGAGGTCATCAAGTTTGAAGAGGTAACGAAGCATATGAAAAAAAAAAAACATTTTAAAAATCATCTAAATAATCATGATCGAATTATTTGCAAAATTTTTTAAATATTGATAAGCTTTTTTGCCGTTAACCTAAAAAAGTTTAAACCATTATTTGAACTAAATTACATTACAGTAAGGTTGCCTGGAAGATATCGCTTCTTAGCGATAAGGCCGCCTATTTGTACCGCTCCATTGTTTGTGTATTATTTCTGTTTGATTTTGTTTTTTTTTTGTGTGTGCACTAAAATGTTTTTTATTTTTATTTATTTTTACACAAAATACGGACCCCAGTCAAAATTAGAGTTAGGGTGCGTTTCCACCAATAATGTGCAAGGATGTGTTTGTAATTAACCAATAGTATCGTTTCAAACGCTAAGCACTTCAAACTTCAAACTAAATGAAGCGATATGATTGGTTCTATACAAACACATTCTTCGCTACACATTCTCGCACATTATTTGTCGAAAAAAAACCCTTTTCGTAATAAAATTATCACGTGTAGACATAAAATCAGTAAATCGCATCAGTTCTGTCGATTTTTTTTATATAATTGTCTATTAGAAATTTAATCCATAATCTTATTTTTGAAGTGAAACTTCTTTATCGGGGTTGGAAAAAAATTTAGTGCAACATTTTTTCGTTACGCGCCATCTTTTTCTTATCCCTACCACGAGCGATTCGACGTATTTCTGTAAAGTTGCATATAGTAAATTATTTTTTTTTTAAATAAGGTCATGAAGAAGTTTCACTTCTTACGTGTGTACACTAGTATACGCACACATTTTTTTATTTTACTTTTAATACATTGCTAAAAGTCAATAAACATTTATATTATTTCCAGAAATTCCTTGAGAACAGTGCTCGGGCCCCAGCCGGCAAGCGGTCCCGCGGGCCCCGCACACCGCGGCCGCTACACACTGCACACACACCTCGACGTGCTCATCCCACACAAACACGTCTTACAACGTAGTCACGTTACACCTTCAAAAAATCACTTAACATATTATACACTAGCTTTCCGCCGGCGGCTCCGCCCGCGGTTTCAAAGAAAAACTCGCATAGTTCCCGTTCTCGTGGAATTTCCGGGATAGAACCTATCCTATATTACTCGTGGATAATGTGGCTTTCGAATGGTGAAAGAATTTTTAAAATAGGTCTTGTAATTTATGAGCCTATTCATTACAATCAAACAAACAAACAAAGTTTTCCTCTTTTTAATATTAGTGTTGATAAACTTGACTTGCACACCGCACCCACCTCTACGCGCACAGACCACATAAACACGTCTTACAGTCGCGTAGTCATGTTACACCTACATAAAAGTCATTTTACACCTTCGTAAAACACCCCATCCCACTACATACAATATTATATTACATTTTTCCAAAACACCCCGCACACTACAGACAAAATAATTTTACACCTTTGTAAAACATATCGCACACTACACACAAACCTATACTACACCTTCGCAAACTCCAACACAAGTCACATCACCTAGGTACGTGTTCAACTTAAGTGTATTCCGACTATTAATTATTGTGAAAATAAATATAGAAATAAATTGTATTATACATATTTGATTTTTTTGTACCAGTATTGTGTGGGGCAATTTGTTGTTGCACTGAAATAAATTATTCAATCAATATTGTTGTGTTATTTATCCTTTATTTTCCTTTATTTAATTTACTAGCTAAACTAGTAAAACAGCCCGCCTACCACGTAAATACTAACAAAAAAACTAACCGGCCCCATTGAGGAATAATAATCAATACTCATATTAATATTTCATTCATTTATGACGTAATAATATTTCAAAATCACACACACACAATTATTGATGTTTAAAAATACGAATAAAAATATGCTTTTAGTGTTCAAAAAGTCTCGGTTCACTTCCAGAATTAGAAGCAGGTATATTTTTATGAAGGAAATAAATTGTTAGGTATCGTTACATCAGTTATAAATAATAATATTATTATTCCTAAAAAATATTATGTCTCATAGTGTCTGTTTCTCCCATAACGATTTTGAATTATTAAAGAGTATAGACGTTCAATTATAATATCATCGCTCATAGGTTCCAATTCTTAGTAGCTAATGCCTAATGTGCGTTTCTGATTACGCCAATACAGCGCCATCCAGTGGAAATAGAATGAATCTTCAAATTTTCATTATTTTAACCTTCTTATAGGTTGTATTTAAATTAATTAAAATATACATAAGTAGGTATATTAAATTATTTTTTTAAATGATTCTTCTATTTATGCATAAGTAATATGATACGATTAACTATAATTCTTTGCACCCAACCAACCAACGAAGTTCCCTTCGTTGGTTTCTTTTTATAGGGAATTCCCCTTGCGATATCAATCGTCTGTACTCTATAACAATAATAAAATTGGAGTGTTTTACAAAATGCAATTTTTGTCTGTCAGTCTGTCGTTTTATTCCGGCTAATCTCAGGAAAGGCTGGACCGATTTTGACGGGGCATACATACAGACAAACAAACAAAAATTCTAAAAACTTATTTTTGGCTTCGATATCAATAGGAGATCACGCCCCAAGTATTTTTTTTTGACGTGACAACGTCTTATAATTCGATAAAGCGGCACCGGCTGCACGCACGAAAAAACATGACTCATGCGGCGTTACCTCGCTCTGACTCATCTGAGGCGTTCCATGTAAGGCTTGAAGTGCGAGCGAGAGCGCGGAACGAGCGACAAAGAAGCACAATCGGACGTTGTCACGTTCAACTATCGTCAGTAAACCGACTTTACAGACAACCAATTTTTTTTAATATTCAATGTATAGTTTTGATTTTCCAACGATTTTATTATACCTTTAACCTCCTTTAACTATTGTATGATCATAATTCAGTAGGCATAATATTTCCTATGACGAGACTGCTATAGAGTGTTGCCAATATACGAAATTTGTAATTTGCAATATTAAAAAAATGAATTGATTTTCGTTCTTCATTTTTATGAAATTAAGTCAACCACCATTTTATAGTGTAGAAAAATCAATAACAAACTCAAGATTTGACCTTTTTTTTATTTACTGCAATTTTCAGTATACTTACATAAAAAAATTAAAAATACAGCTGTGGTTTTTCTTCACTTACCGTGATGCTTGGTAGGTATTTATGTTTTCCGCAATACCTATAAACAATATTAAAAATAAATCGCGTCCAAACTGATTCAGTAGAGAATGTTCATCTATTCTTCGTGGGGTATCGGATAGATGTATCTATTTACTGATCGATTATTTTATGAACTAGTGGATGTTTATTAAACAGTAATCTGAGTATATTTTTTAATTTTTTTAAAGTACCGGGAATCGAACCAAGGACCTCTTGCTTCTACGCGTTAATCACTGTTATATTAATGTACCTACACGTTACTGAGTATTTTAAATTGCAAACTAATTATCTTGTAGATAAATAAATGACGACGCGGTTGGCGCAGTGGTAAAGTAACTGCCTACTGAGCCGACGGTCCCGGTTTCGATCCCCGGTCAGGGCAAATATTTGTGTGATGAACTCAATTATTTGTTCTTGGGTCTGGGTGTTATTATCTAGGTATATATGTATTTATTAAATATTATATTTATCGTTGCCTAGTACCCACAACACAAGCCTTAATTGAGCTTACTGTGGGACTAGGTCGATTTGTGTAATAATGTCCTATAATATTTATTTATTATTTATTTGAATTATTGATAAAAAGTTTATCAACATGTCAAATGTTAGAGCTGTAGGATTTGCTTGGTGATTACAATAACAAGGAAAAATTATTAGGTATAGAATTATTACTAAAACTTATTAGTCACAACATTTTAGTCACAAACATTCCTCATACATTCATCTAAATTATTAAGTACTTATTCGATTCATAACTAAAACTCCCCAAAGTTTGAATTTGCGCAAAAACTGGCAATTTAAACATTCGATGCGCATGCGTCGCTTACCTATTATTTAAAGCCAGACGCCATTGGTCCCAGTATCAGTGTACTCAGTACACAGCTCTTGATAAGAATTAATACAATTATTATGCTTATTGAAGTGAAATAAGGCATTGATTTGTCTTGTTTTGGTAAGTTGAAGACCTTAATTTTATAATTTTAGTAATAATATTATATATTTTTAAAAAAGTATTTCAATTTTGAAGCTTTTGCACAATAGTGATTATTTGCTTACTTTGATACCCGGCGGCCGGTACTTGGTGATAATTTTCATACCTAGGTACTGTTGTTTATGTTTACACTTTACGTTTCTATTAAATGAGTGTTACCATGTGCATTTGGGACTTAACAATAATTATCATGCATTTATCATACGAAGATATTTCCTGAGAACAAAACACTTACTTAATTTATGTAGAATAATTATTTCAGGTTTAATTACTTACTATCTGGCTTTTCGCCCGCTTTGTCTAACACCTAATTTTATCCTTACTGTAAACATCAAACCTTCCTCTTGAACAAACTCCATCAAAATCTGTTGCGTAATTTTAAAGATCTAAGCATAGTATACCTAGATACACAGGCGGCGGAAAGCGACTTCACTACATAAGTAGTATAAAACAAAGTCGCTTTCTCTGTCCCTATGTCCCTTTGTATACTTAAATCTTTAAAACTACGCAACGAATTTTGATGCGGTTTTTTTAATAGATAGAGTGATTCAAGGGGAAGGTTTTAGTATGTAATTTATTAGGTTTTAGACAAAGCGGGCGAAGCCGCGGGTGGTAAGCTAGTTGTAGTATACCTACTTTCTAGTGATTATTATTGTTATTAATATTTTTTTGGAATAGTTAACTATAGCAAAATATTTTGAGAGTACTTTTTATAATATTTCCTGATTGATATATCGAGAAAGTGTGATATATTTTAAACCTGTAATAAATAAAAAATTTTACTTGCTTCTATTATATCTATACTAATATTATAAAGCTGAAGAGTTTGTTTGTTTGTTTGCACGCGCTAATCTCACAAGCTACTGGTCTGATTTAAAAAAAATCTTTGGGTGTTAGATAGCCCATTTATCGAGGAAGGCTATAGGCTATATATCATCACGCAAGACCAAAATTTGTGGAGCCATTCGCCACACTAGTTATATATACGTCTACATATTTCAAGTGCAACTCAAGAGCACCTTACAGCTTGCGCACGTGATTTGTGTATAAACATCCGAATTTAGCAAAGCAGGTGTACCTAATCTATCTAAGTATATGCAGTTATGAGTAAATTTAATATAGACAGCTGCAACGCTAACCTATGGCTAACACCTATTTTATTACGTGACTACTACCTTACTAGTGTATCGCCTCGGTTTTGTTCGAATAGAACATTATAAATTGGTATATTACTTACTAGCTGCGCTTAGCGTTTTGCCGTTTTCACCCGTGTAGCTCCGCTCCTGTTGTTCTTAGCATGATGATATCCTTATAGGCATTAGTATATAGCCTTCCTCAATAAATGGGTTATCTAATACCGAAAGAATTTTTCAAATCGGATCAGTAGTTTCTGAGATTAGCGCGTTCAAACAAACAAACTCTTCAGCTTTATAATATAAGTACCTATCTAGACAAATTTTCATCAGGTAACGGACAAAATATTTATTGTACAGACCCGTTCCATATACGTATATAATTTTATTGGTGACCCGCGGTTTTACGCGCATTGCTCCGTCCGCTATTGGTCTTAGCATATCTAATGATATAGACCTATAGCCTGCCTCAATAAATGGGCTATCTTACACTGAAACATAAAATATCTTCTAAACTTTTCAAATAGGAGGAAATAGGTGAAATCCAGGCACAATCAAAATATACATTTCAGGCGGTAGCTGTTTTTATTAATATATCATGCGCGAAGCGCGAGCGACGGCCATACTTTCTTCAAATACCTTATTCAAGCCTTCTTAGAACACATTTCCTCATAAGGGTCACAAATCAATGCGTCAATAGAAATATCTATTACTTATTATTAAATAATACTTATCGATAAGCCGCAAATTGCAATTTGCAAGCGAACCGGCACTCAAGATTGTCTTATCTATTTTTATCGTCAGTCTGTTTAAATGTTGCATTTGCGTATAAACATAGATGTATATTAATTTACCTCTTCAACTCAAGGCCTTTAGGATTTAGTAATCCGTTTGATGTTACCATTATCTTTATTTACACTTGTAGCTTAAGTCAACGGCTGTAAATGCTGTTTGCTATTGCTATATGCTAGCTATATGCTAGTTTAGTTTATTCTTGGCAGTGAAAATAATTTTAATTGCCGGTTTCACAGCTTCTGAAATCTCCATCCGTGGTTTCATACGCACTATTCTGGAGAAGAAAACCTATTGTTAGGTACCACAACTCACAAAGATGATTTATACACCATTTACGCTACACCGTGTTGGGTCCGGGCCGTGTGAATAATCTTCTTCTCCAACACAAAAATATTCTTTCAATTTGAACCGATAGTTCCTGAGATTAGTGTGTTCAACAAAACAAACAAACTCTTCAGCTCATATTATAATTTAGATTAATTGTTTTGGAATCGTATAAGTTTACATATTACCTGCCTAAATTTAAAAAGATCTTGTCATTTGCAGGTTATGGGGTCGGATATGTGTACAAAACACCTGGTAAAATTAACTGAGCTTCTTGCTAAATTTGAACGTGAACCCAAAGAGATAAAAGGAATCCGTATCACCAACTGGTTCCGAAGAGGAGAGGATATATTTGAAGAACTCTTCAACCTCGGTCATAGCGAGGCCTGGAAATACGCAGGAGTTAGAACCAATAACAAGACTACCGAAGTAATTGCGAAAATCAAAAACAATAAGGGCTGGTTGGAAAGTTTTATTACACTCTATCCAAATTCTCGCATCAATTTAGATTTAGTCGGTTCCGCTGACGACATTTGTAAAGTACGATCCGGAATCGAGGTTTTGATGAAAGGCTTTTGCAACATAAACAGTGATTTTGACAAAGTACTAAAAGATCTTGAAGAGTTGGGTGAAGTTGACGAATTTGATCAGCGCCTGAAGCTGTGGATTGAAACGGGACATCGTCCTGATTTTAAAGAAAAACCTTCAGGTTTGTCTCAAGACCACTGGTGGTGGTTTTAGATAATTTGTGTTGAAAGAGAGATCACTGATTGAATAGTAAATATGGATGTCGACGAAGATAAATGGATTGGTGTAGCTATTGACAACGTGGATAAATATTTACACAGAGGTGGCGAAGGAAAGGGCGATGAACCACAATTCATTGGAGGAACTGAGTTGTTGAATACCATTGGGATGGCTATGGGGTTGCCGATCCGTGACCCGACCACCTGGTCCGAACGGGAAATGGAGCAAGCTCTCCGCGGCGAATTAGTTTTCTTCGAGGGACAATCATTGAAAGCTATAAACGCAATAGCTGACACAATTGTCAACTGTTGTGATGGAGATAATAAAAATCATGTAACTGTAATACCCATCGAATTGTATTACGAAAAAAAGCTGTACGAACTACCGATATTCAGAGTGCATAGATACAGGGATTCCCAAAAATACTACGTAGATAATGCTGGGAGGTATTACAAGAGTTTTAATGACTGGTACGATAACAGTAAATTACCACCGTGCAAAATGCTGTACCCCAATCAACTTCGTCTAGAGTATAGACCTAATTATAAATATTCCCATTGCTTTGTTAGAGATACACCATCGGCAAGGCTGGGATCAAAGGCAGCAAGGCACGTTGATACTGTTAGTGCTGTTGCAGGAATATCATCAGGAGTGGGTTTGCTATTTGCGAGCGGAGGTCTCGCGACACCCTTAGTGGTAGTGGGAGTTGCGAGCGCACTCTGGGGCACAGGTCGAGCCTCAAATCAATTAATAGATAAAGCCACGCACGGTGAATCTATTAACCCATTTACGGACTCAGAATCTAGAATGCTGTGGCTGGGTGTTGCTGCTAACATCGCAAGCTTCGGTGCCATGGGTGCGACCATGAGATTAACTTCATTAGCGGCACGTGGCCGAGAAATATCAAGTGCATTGAAAATATTAACAAACGTAGCTAATGGTACAAATCTCACTATCAGCACAGTAGCCATTATAAACAATACGATATACTTGGCCGTTAATTATGACAAATTGTCACCAGCAGACGTTCTCTTTCATGTAGCTTCAATTGCGTTCTGGACAAAAGGTGTCTACTCATATAAGACAGCCAGCACAATAATTGCTGACGCACACAACCAAGCTTTTGACCAGATAAGCAAAGAGTTATCTCCCGAACAAAGAAATGAACTGCAAGAGGTAAGAAATAGAGTTCAGAATGATGGAAATCTTTTACGGCAATTTATATCAGCGTCGCAAAAGAATATACCCATACAAGAGTATTCCCAATTTTTGATTGATGGTTTGCAATATTACGATACTTTGGCCAATATGAGCCCAGAACAAATTGAGGCTTTTGCGAGTTTACGCAATTTCATTAAAGACGATTTAAGACTCCTCTCCGGACTCAGAAGAGTGTCAACAGCGACAAACTTAAACAGGCAAGACACTCTAGAACTAGTGCTAAGGATGTGGCAATCGAACACAGAGTTAAACTTTTCAGGAACCAGTGATATCAAGTTAGCCGGTGGCAACTTAGTGTTAGGAAGTGCACCACCGATCAGAATAACCCAAATGCCAGAGTTATCAGCTTCTTTGATAAGATTCTTCGGGGAACATTTAAGTAAAATAGAAACTAGCACGACGCGCCAGTGGTCGGTGGCCGAGTTACTGACGCTCCAGAGCCGCGGGTTGTTCACTCTATGTACTGTAACTGGAGTCTACAAAGGTGGCCACTCCATCGTCACTTTAAATGGTCAATTGCAGGTCAGCATAAAGACGTTATTGACTTATCCGGCTGCTGTTTGCGAATCAATGATGAAACTTGTTGGTAATCTAAAACCTGATCAATGCACATCGGCTTCCAAGTTACCTCCTGATGTAGTCAAACTGTGCGTTGCGCAACACAGACTGCGCTTTGAAATTCACCGAAAGGAAAGTATTGAATGGGTGACAGAAATTGTAAAAGGGTACAACGAGCTGACTAATATAGCAAAGTCAAAGCTTCTACCACACGAAAAAGATAGATTGTATACATTCAAAACGGCTGTTAAGACGAACCAAGCGGATATATACATGGGAGATATGGTGAAATTTGTTGCAGACATGAAGCCCGTGAATGTTAGTGAATTGGTCGCGTACTGTGAATTCGTCATGACATACGTCGATGAAGCTATGGCTAATATTGAGAGTGATCTGCGAAGTGGCGCGAAGCAGCTCCCTCGAAATGCAAAGAAAAGTGTCTGGAAAAGTACGTATTATTGTACAAAATCATCAACCGATTTAAATTGCCTATATTAGTAAAGAGTAATTAAGTCCAAAATTCTTCAACTAAAATTAAATTATTTTTTTGTAAGTACTGTCTTCTGTAGGTAATTATCAAATCTACCTATACAGGGTTACTTGTAAAACACCAGCAACCTCGCAGGACAAGATAGCTAACATCATAAGTAACAACATTTGTTCTACGACTTTTGGCGTATCGCGATAAATTATTTTTAAATGATTTTTAAACTTTTATTGTACTCTCCTAACATTTGTAAGTCTGTGTTCTATTCATTATCGGATGGACGACGCGACGCCCCCTTCCCCCTCTCGTTCGCTTCTTGTTTACGTAATTTCTGGGAGGCGTAGATTTTATAATATTCAAACGGAAAATTAAATGAATATTTATTTTTGTATGAAAATAAAATCTAACAAATTATCAAAAGTCGTAGAACAATTAATGTTGTTGCTTATGATGTTAGCTATCTTGTCCTGCGAGGTTGCCGGTGTTTTACAAGTAACCCTGTGAACTAGGTACTTAGGTATGTTATTCGTTATTAGATACAATAAGTTATTTCTATTACAACATTGAAACTATAATTTTATTACTATTTTTCCACAGGAGAACTAGCGCGGGAGGAAGTATTCCGTGATCCAACAGCCCTGAAACAAAAATTCAACGAATTGATTTCGATCGTCGAGAATAACGACATGGTTGGTGTGACTGCGCTTGAGAAAGACCTACCGAATGACAGATTGATAGAAGCTATACGTTCCAATAGGATAAAATTCGGTGGAAAAGTATCTGCAGCTTACCATATTTTTAAACACGCCACGGATCCACCATCTGCGTATATAGATCAAGCTAATAATACCATTAGGTCTCCTTCTAGTAGTTATAAGATAACGCTAGGACAAGAGGGTGATACCAGACTTATTACATTTACCGACGACTCTGGAACTTGCTTCGTTCTTGAGAAAGATGGCCGCGTATTGCTTTGCTCCTTTGCACAGGGTTGGAGGTAGACATTACGTGATGTCATCATATTGTAATCTTTTTTTTCGCTCGAAACGGTGAAAAGTTTGTCTTATTTTTTTGTGAATTCTATAAAAAACTTACTACACAGTGGTGAGTTTTTTGTTATCTTTTACTGTGTTTTTCTTACATAATCTTTATTTTGTTATCATTTTTAATATTTTATATTATGTACTTTTGTGTAAGTAAGTAAATAATATATTTTCATAACATAGAAATAAGCGTAATCTATAACCATAAATTTAAGTAAGCATTGTATAACAAAAGCTTAATAAAATTTTTACTTTTGCATATTCTTTTCTTTTATTTGGCGGTTTAAAAATTTCAGGATAAATAATTTGCATAAATGCGATAGTAACTCTGTCTGTCTGTGTGTAACTCTGTCTGTCCGTTACTCAATCACGCCTTAACTACTGAACCAATTTGCATGAAATTTGGTTTAGAGATATTTTGATACCCGAGAAAGGATATAGGATAGGTTTTATCCCGGAAATCCCACGGGATCGGGAACTATGCGGGTTTTTCTTTGACTGCGCGGGCGATGCCGCGGGTGGAAAGCTATGGTTTTCTGGGGTAAAATTTAGCAAATAAAAATTCCATATAACTTCATAACAGCTGTATTTATTTCGATAAAACTCTCAACTGATACGTACTGGCAAACCTCTGGCTACAATACTCGTGGATATCATTAGGAAATTAGTAGCATTCCTAGATTTAGAGATAGCTCTGAGTAGGTCTCTCTCTGAAGCTATTGGCGTCTTCTGTTCCACGTTCGTGTCTGGAAAAAATGTTTTATTTTAATATGAGTATAAATAAAAATGAGTGTGTGTGCCAAAGAAGTTTCACCCCTGACACGTGTTGGCAATATTCAAAGATGCTTCACAACTACTGCGAATCCCACTCTAGAACTTTACATGAAATTTCAGCATATTATATATAATTGTTATTTATTTAGTGATTTAAAAAAAAATAAGTATGCTGCTTGTAAAAAATTACAAAGAAAAATATTTTTGGGAATAAAATTTCAAGGTCGCGTCAAGGCAATTCCGTCACGTCATGGAGTAAGGCGACGATTTTGGTATCTTTGAATCATGCCAAAGAAGTTTCACTTCTGATACGAATGCTCAGCACACATTTTTATCGTCAACTTCAGAATTAAAAAATCTAATATATATAAATCTCATGTCACAATGTTTGTCCTCAATGGACTCCTAAACCACTAAACCGATTATAATAAAATTCGCATACCATGTGCAATTTGATCCAACTTGAGAAATAGGATAGTTTAAATCTCAAATCATTTAAGAGAAAGCGGGCGAAGCCGCGGGCGGTATGCTAGTAATATAATAAATTCTAGTTACTACAATATAAAGGTTAAATCTAATGAGGTATATTATCTAGTCGCAGCTTCCGAATCGGTGGTAAATGTTAAAAATATGTTATGGCGATTCAAAAGTGCTCCTAGAAGTTAAATTGAATAAAAAAAAGAGTGTGTGTACTTATGTACACGCGTTAGAAGTTATACTTCTTTGGCGTATGGAAAAAAATACTCGAATATACAACTTGAACATATAGTTATCAATTTTCATACCACCTAGAACTAACTTCATGCTGTTAAGGACGCTGTCACAAATCTGCGTTACTCAAATTTAGGTATCTAACGTCACCACGTGGTTCGCGGGAACATCGCGCTCACGTAAACATAGCGCATTCCATTTTATAGACCATCTTCATACTTGATATTATTTTTATTGAAATTGATTCCAGAAGATTACTGGGAACTTTAAAAATTCATTTTGTTACTATTATTAGTAGGTACGATCCTTATAAGTATTTTAGTGTATTCAACCAACTTAAAAAAGTGTGACTATTTTACAACAATTTGAATATGAATTGTATTATTGTATACAATATCGAAGCTTTTTAAGAAATGTATAAAATACTTTTTTAAGAATTATTATCATACATAATATTATATGTTACCGGCAATATATTAAACCCGGCATTGTAAGCAATTCTTAGTAAATGTATGTTATTCCGAGAAACAGTCGGAATAAATAAATTAAATTCGTTACCACACATTCACATTACCTATATCTTTAAATATGAACTTTTCCTAAGTAGCAAACACATTTGCAAATGTGGGTGGTTTTTGGGGTAGCTATTAACCAATATGAGGTCAAAACTAAAATCCAAGATGGCACCGACGAAAATTTGAAATCTTTTCGTCATGGGTGTCATTTTCAAGGAGTTGGAGTAGCTATTAAATAAGTATTAATCAATATGAGGTCAAATCTAAAATCCAAAATGGCACCGACGACAATTTGACATCATTTCGTCACGGGTGTCATTTTCATGGTTTTTGGGGTAGCTATTAACCAATATGAGGTCAAAACTAAAATCCAAGATGGCGCCGACAAAAATTTTATATATTTTCTTCATGGGTGTCATTTTCATGGTTATTGGGGTAGCTATTAACGAATATGAGGTCAAAACTAAAATCCAAGATGGCGCCGACGAAAATTTTACATCTTTTCGACATGGGTGTCATTTTCATGGTTTTTGGGGTAGCTATTAACCAATATGAGGTCAAAACTATAATCGAAGATGGCGCCGACGAAAATTTTACATCATTTCGTCACGGGTGTCATTTTCATGGTTATTGGGGTAGCTATTAACGAATATGAGGTCAAAACTAAAATCCAAGATGGCGCCGACGAAAATTTTACATATTTTCGTCATGGGTGTCATTTTCATGGTTTTTGGGGTATCTATTAACCAATATGAGGTCAAAACTAAAATCCAAGATGGTGTCGACGAAACTTTACATCTTTTCGGCATGGGTGTCATTTTCAAGGTTTTTGAGACAGCTATTACCAAATCCCCAATGTAACCGTCGATAATTAGGTATATTTTTCTTACTCCTTTAAAGTAAACTTAAATAAAATAACAAAAACGTTAACAACCACAGTTTTGTAGAAAGTCTTAAAAAAAACAATTTTAAAGAACATTGAAATGCATATTTAGAAATTTAATATAAAACTGTATAATATAATATTCTAATATAATATAATATTCTGACAGATATTAGTTAGTAACTTTAAATATATTCTTTAAATATATTCGCTAAACTTTATTTAAAATAAAGTTTATCTAAAACATTTAAACGAAGAGAATAAAATAAAAAAGAACGTGTGTGCCGAGAAAACGTGTCAGGAGTGAAACTTCTTTGGCGAGATTCATAGATACCAAAATCGCCGCCTTGCTCCATAACGCGACAGTATTACCATGACGCGATCTTGAAATTCGACGACCATCTTGGATTTTAGTTTTGACCTCATATTCGTTAATAGCTATCCCAAAAACCATGAAAATGACACCCATGATGAAAAGATGTCAAATTTTTCGTCGGCGCCATCTTGGATTATAGTTTTGACCTCATATTCGATAATAGCTACCCCAAAAACCATGAAAATGACACCCATGACGAAAAGATGTAAAATTTTCGTCGGCGCCATCTTGGATTTCAGTTTTGACCTCATATTGGTTAATAGCTACCCCAAAAACCATGAAAATGACACCCATGACGAAAAGATGTAAAATTTTTGTCGGCGCCATCTTGGATTATAGTTTTGACCTCATATTCGTTAATAGCTACCCCAAAAACCATGAAAATGACACCCATGACGAAAAGATGTAAAATTTTCGTCGGCGCCATCTTGGATTTCAGTTTTGACCTCATATTGGTTAATAGCTACCCCAAAAACCATGAAAATGACACCCATGACGAAAAGTTGTAAAATTTTTGTCGGCGCCATCTTGGATTATAGTTTTGACCTCATATTCGTTAATAGCTACCCCAAAAACCATGAAAATGACACCCATGACGAAAAGATGTAAAATTTTCGTCGGCGCCTTCTTGGATTTCAGTTTTGACCTCATATTCGGTAATAGCTACCCCAAAAACTATGAAAATGACACCCATCACGAAAAAAAGCCAAATTTTCATCGACGCCATCTTGAATTGTTTTACCCCACCAATCTATTCAACAACCCATAAAAAAGAGTATCTCAGGCAAGGTAATTTTAAAAACATAATTTTAAATTACAAATAATTGGAATATGAAACTTATACAGTTTACTCATAAAAAGTATCAAATATTTCAAATCACGAAAAAGACAGTGCACGCACAATAATCTTTTTTATTTCGTTTTTATTTTTGGCACGAGGAGCGATACACCCGTCCTTCCAAGAGCGCTTCTGAGCGCGGTCTGACGAACCGCGAGAACAAAATGTATGAAGAAATCGCCAAGTATTTTTAATTTAGCTCATTATTGAAATAAAATTTTGATTTAGATTCATAAAAATTACACCATATATAAAGGACTATATATCCCTCAATAAGATATAGTTAAGAAGATAGATTAGGCTCTTAATTTTCCTAAAATGGTACCGGTTTAGACCCCATTTTTTTGCATTTTATGCGTTTATTGTGATGGAAAAAACGTATTTCAGCGACAATTTTGTATGACGTCGTACAATTTTTATAAGATGAACGTAGAGCTGAATATATTACCTTTAAATTAAGATATTACTATGTTCTCACGTGTAATTGCTTTAAGTTAAAATGGTACCGAAAAACAGCGTGTTTTTGTAAAAATACGTTATAGCGTCCTTAAATTTAGGTGTCGGTGTGCGCGCGCATCGTAAAAATTCACTCTCTTCATTTTTCTCCATCGCGCCAAAAGAAGTATAACTTCAATAAATGTTTGAGTTAGAGTCAGTCAGTCAGTCAGTCAGTCAGTCAGTCAGTCAGTCAGTCAGTCAGTCAGTCAGTGCTGGCTCACCGAGCTGCCCCTGGTTCCAGGCCGCCTTGCCCACAGTGCGCCAGTCAGCCCTCGCGTCGCTGGGCAGCGCCAGCGCCAGCAGGCTCGTCACCAGCTTGTCCACCTCCAGGTCCGTGACTTCCCACAGCATGCCCACCACCATCGGACTGGAAATATAACATTTTAATCGATAAAAATACATGATAAATATTTTAAGAAAGTTAAAGGTCGAAATTATCTAGTCAAATAGGTAACTTGAATACAGAGGCGACTCGTGACAAAATTGTATGGGTGTTCACTAGAAATAAAACAACGAAAATACAATAGCGTTAGCGGGATAATTTATTACAATAAAAATGAGCACCAGATAATAAATGTCTATTTAAACACTAAAAATTGTAGAGTATTTCAAAACGAATTCAATTATTATTTAGCAATTGGCCGTAGATAAGCAAAAAGGATCCAACCCACAACATGACCGAAAATGAGTTAAATATACCAAACTGCTCGTCTAGGTCTATATTTTCGATTAGCAAAAACAATCCAAGTAAAATATGAATATTTTGACGTTAAATTGACACTGGGTACCAACCCACATGTATGGAGAAGCCATATTTTAGTTTCGTAAAAACGATCCATTCTTCTTGGATCATATTGTAAAACGCTCAGTCTAAGAAACTAACACAAAACTAAAATGTTTAAAAAAATCCAAAGCATGTGGATCCTTTTAGATATTTAATTTTTATGATATTATGATGCAATAGATAAATCACTAAAAAGATTCAAAAAGCATGGATCTCTTTTGTTAAACTGAATTTTGTAGAAATGTATACTGGTTTAATAACAAAAACGATTCAGAACATTTGGATAGACTGAATATTATGTATTTAAAGCTTGAGGCGTTAGGCATGCATTAAGTTCACACTCCAAGTATCTTGATCGGGTCACACATCTTTGCCTTTTTTATACCGATTTTTCTAAAATAGAAGCACTTTGAAAATACCTGAAAAAATTTACGAAGCTGACGAATATGTCGAAGTAACAAAAAAAAATTACTCGCACAACTATCGATCACGCGCTCATGTGATCTTTATTACCTTCATTCAAGAATTGCCTATAGAAGACTGTAAGGTTTGTTGGGGATATAAATTATTAAGACTGAAATCGATTGTATGCGCACCTCCATCGACTAAACAGTTTAGTCATGTTGAATTGAAGAGGAGAATACAGCTCGACTGATCAGTTTAGTCGATGCAAAAGTTGTATGTATGGGCGGGCTCGAAAGGTAAATCTTCGGAGGTATCTGATAATGATTTTCAATGACTATGGCCAAATGTTAAAGAAAAGCCCAATTAGACGATTTGGAGTCAATCTTTGACTATTTATCTAAATACTGCCTGGATTTCTATAAATCAATCCAAGGGGGCAATCCAAGACTTCATGACGATGTAGATATGGCGATGAACCGGACTTCGCACACGAAGAAGAATAGTAAATCGGATAGAATTAATATGTTTTATATAAATAATGAAAAAAAAATTGAAAGTTAGTTGTTTTATTTATGAAATTAAAAAAAAATAAGGATCTTAGTAGCAATTAGCTACTTTGAATCGTTTTTGCGAAATGAAAATTCACTTATCATAATTGAAAATAGGTTTTATCAAAAAGGATCCTAACACACATTTAGCTGAATATTTCAAGAAATAAAACTAAATTCAATAAAATTTGTTTGTAAGAATAAAATATACATTGACACACACACTTTTCCTTAAGAAGCAATTAACACAAGCAAGTCTTTATATGAACAAACACAGGTTAAACTTCAAACTTCAATAACTCAAAAGTAACATTTTGTGGGTTGGATCCTTTTTGGTTATCTACGGCCAATTAATAAATAGAAAATCCCCGCATTTGCATTCGTGAGTGTATTCAGTGTTTGTTTATATTTTATAATATAGGAGTGGCAACGTCGCGTGCAATTGCTGCTGTCATGCGATGTGCAACGTCGCGTGTGAGCGGCACTCCAAAAATTGTTATTTTTCCATAGTAAATCTTTTGTTTCACGCGCAGGACTGTGGCAAAATTTCTTTTTCACTCTTATTGGATTTCGTATGTAGGCAATGTACTGAATCTTGTTTCATAGGAGCGCAATCGAGAGCGCTCCGTAAGCTCCGTTTCGCGCGTTACTTATGAAATGAACAAGAGTGTATGTAATGATGTATTTTGTTTGTAACGTGTAAAGGTACTTATTTTATTAATATTAGTATTGGAGTTTTTTACGATAGATTTAAATAATGAGCAGGTATAACTTTATTATAATTATTTATGGGCTCCGCGTATCCATCTTACCATATTAATAGTGTAAACGCTTATCTATCATCCAGGCACTCAATCAAGCATCCATTCAACCATCCGCCTGACGTGCCCCAGGCGGTTAATGAACTGGCTACACGTACCAGCCCTGCGCGTGCAGCGCGTGGTGCGCGGCGGCGGGCGGCGCGCGGCCGGCCCCGCCCGCCAGCCGCGCCGACCCGCAGCCCGCCAGCACGCACACCGCGCCCGAGCCCGCCCCGCCCGAGCTGCGGGACAGCCCGTCGCCGTGCCCGCAGTACCTGCCGACATAGGGGCCATCCATTAATCACGTGATTTTTTTTTTGGTATTTTTTGACCCCCCCCTCCCCCTTGGTGATACGTAGTGAGGTTTAAGACTACCACTCCCCCCTCCCCCCTATATCACGTGTATTTTTTCGTACCTGCAAAGAATCAATTTTTTATTTATAAAAAAATACTGGTATAAGTATCATCTAATTTTATTATAGTAAATTAAAGACTACTATAATAAACGTTCAGAGTTAGACACAAAGATTGCAGTTTGTTTTTGAATGACATAAAAATAATGAAAGAAATGCGAAAAAGTTGTACGCGTTTGACTAAAAATAAATACATGTAACGCGGTTGAGTATCGCGCGCTTGCCGAAAAAGAAATACACGTGATATATTACTTTACCCCCCCTCCCCCTTGTGATATTTCGTGATGTTTTGATGGACCCCTCCCCCCCCCCCCTTTCGAGCCTCACGTGATTAATGGACAGCCCCATACATGCATTATTGGAATAATATGTTATTAACCAAGAACCTGAATAAAGTAAGAATTATTAAAAACACTAAAAATAAATAATGCTCGCCGTGAAGAAATAATACTTGAATACAGTAAATAATATAATCAAAAGTACTAAAACATAATAAATTATGATCGTCATTCTCGCAATACCTGTGAAGGAATTATATACGTAGATATTTTTTATTATGAAATAATATTGTATAAATGGTTAACCCGGCCTCTCGTGTAATTTCTAAAACTATACAGGGCTACTTGTAAATCACCAGCAACTTCGCAGGACAAGATAGCTAACATACTAAGTAACAACATTTGTTCTACGACTATTCGCATAACGCAATAAATTATCTATACATATAATAAATCTGTAGAAGGGTCAATTCTGTACATTGAAAATATTGAAAAAATAAATACCAGGGGGTGTTACTGGATCGATACCAAGCCCAAATATGTGATTAAAAAAATTTTTGTCTGTCTGTCTGTATGTTCAGGCATCACGTGAAAACTAACGGTTCGATTTCGATGAAACTTGGTATAATTATACCTTATTATCCTGGGCATAAAATAGGATACTTTTTATCCCGGAAAATAGGTACGTAGAAAAAAAATAAATCGTAATTTTTCTTAATTTTTCCGCGCGGACGGAGTCGCGGGCGGAAGCTAGTTTTTAAATAATTTTTTAAGCTATTATTGTATTCTCCTAACATTTGTAAGTCTATGTTCTATTCATTATCGGATGGACGACGCGACGCCCCCTTCCCCCTCTCGTTCGCTTCTTGTTTACGTAATTTTTGGGATGCGCGTAGAGTTTATAATATTCAAACGGAAAATTAAATGAATATTTATTTTTGTATGAAAATAAAATCTAACAAATTATCAAAAGTTTTAATTTTAATTTTATTTATTGTAATTTGTATTCTGTGTTAATTGTGTTTGTGGAGTCAAATAAACGATCTTTCTTTCTTCTTCTTTATCTCTTACCTTGGGCAGTCTGGAAGAGATCGCTAGTAAGCGATAAGGCCTTATGTACCTACCTTTTGATGTACCTTTGTATAATTGTAAATATTACTTGGTGTGGTATATTAAATTGATAAATAAATAAATAAATAAATAAAAGTCGTAGCACAAATGTTGTTACTTATGATGTTAGCTATCTTGTCCTGCGAGGTTGCTGGTGTTTTACAAGTAACCCTGTATAAATGACAAATACACATACAGGAACACATCGGCCTCAGCCAAGTAGTGCAGCAGCTCGTGCGAGGCTGGCGGCTCGCCCGTGCGGCCGCGCCAGCCCGCGCACCAGTACGACAGGAACGACTTCATGCGCAGCTCCATGCGGGCCAGGTCCTTGTCTGAGGACAAATCCCTACTAATATTATAAATGCGAAAGTAACTCTGTCTGTCTGTCTGTCTGTTACTCAATCACGTCTAAACTACTGAACCAATTTTCATGAAATTTGGTATGGAGATATTTTGATACCCGAGAAAGGACATAGGCTACTTTTTATTCCGGGAAAATGACGCAATCCCGGAAATCCCACGGGAACGGGAATTATGCGGGGTTTTTTTTGACTGCGCGGGCGAAGCCGCGGGCGGAAACCTAGTTTATTATAATTAAAAATCTAAAAATCGTACTTTACTGTTGATCTTATCAACTCATTAAATTATTGTTTTGTCCGTTTGAATTGCTGTCTGTTAAAAATGGATTAAACTGAGTCTAAATGAGACGCAGTTAAAGTTTTGCCTTTTTTTACCTATCTTTGTCCCTGAATATAATTATAAACTTGTACCAGTCCTTATAAAATTAATAATAATTATTCACTTGCATAAAATAACTACAAGATAAACTAAATAAATATAAGGAAAATAAAAGTAAGTAACAGTACATATTAAAATAAAATGATTATCAGTATATCTGTGACCTTAATATTCTCATTCAAAACCAACCTGGATTAATAATATATCGACCAACTTCTGATTTTGCCTCAAAATACCCTTCCACAATTCTGTTTTGATGTATTTTGTACAACATGTACAAAAAGTGAATATTTTCCATTCTTGTGACAGGCTGCAGGTTCAATACTGGTAGACTCTCCCAGGGAAATGTGTCTAGCATCTGAAATATGTTTAATTTTATAATTTATATATAAGTAATAATGTATTAAAGATAGTGTATAAAAATTTTTTTATTTAGAATACATAAGGAAAAAAAATGTATTTTATTCGAATTGGATTTTGGGATTACTGTATGATTTGAATTTAGGTTTGTTCAGTCAAAAACGTTGAAAAACATAATATCTCTCTAAATCTGGGAAACAATGAATATTAAAAACATTAATTTAAAATAATTTTCGAATAACATACAAAAAGTGGCCTCTAACTTAATCATTTCATGAAAATACGTATTTATTTCACATTGAAACATAAAAAAAACGTTTCAAATACATAGTTAATACCTAACAATATAAATAATACATACTTCGTCCACAATCAATATAACAGGATGCCGTTTCGCCTTCCTCAAAACCGCCCATTCGTCATTTTCCTTAATTTGCGTCGCAACATGTGAAAACGCCCTTATTCCATCCACTAAACTAAACTTGTGCATCTCTTCGAAACATTTCGATAAACATTTCAAACACAATTCGTTCGAAAATCGAAATTCTTTCGAACAATTTTCGCATTCGTTCGAATTTTGAATCGATTTTATCTCGTCCATGTTGCCATATTCCGTTAGGATTTTCCTGATGCACGATTTTATTTGCTGCATTTGTAGCGATGGGCAGGAATCCATTAGGTTGTATAGGAGTATCTTTTGCTTTGTGTTCAGTTTTAAAAATCTGAAAGAATATTCCTACAAATATTATAAATGCGAAAGTTTGCGAGGATGTTTGTATGTTACTCTTTTACGAAAAAACTACTGGACCGATTTGGTTGAAACTTAATATATAGAACAACATATGAGCTATAGAAATACTTCATTTATCCTGCTGGTTCGTCCGCGGGTGATCTTAGATCTTAAAACTACGCAACAGATTTTGATTTAATAGATTTAATTGTTACAAAAAATTTTAGTATAAAATTTGCCAAGTTTCGAAAAACGCGGACAAAGTCGCGGAGAAACAGTTAGTTAAATAATATTTAACTCTTACCCCCAATCAGCAATAGCACAATCGACCATATTAACAATTTTATCCTGCAGCTTCGGATCTGCGATCTTCCCGGTCAGCAAGCTGGACCAACCACCGAGCCAATCTTTATCCATTACGTTTATTACACTCTGAAAATAAATTTACATACACATAAATAACGGATCTACATTTTGCTTACAGAAATAAATAAAATGCTTACAGAAATAAATTTCCGTTCATTTTTAAGCGCGATTTCACACTTGCCTTGGCAATGTATAAAACTAAAAAGAAATTAATTGAAAAAGATCCTTATTCCATGACAGTTAAGTTCAAAGTTTTATGTTTGCCTCACAAGAAAACTCTGCCCAATACACGAATAGGCAGAGTTCAAAGTTCGGACAATTTACAAAAAAAAAATTAATTTATTTCATTTCAATGATACATGTAAAACCGCAGCCACAACTAAATAAAATTACCTTCATCCTTAAGTCAACATCTTCTCTGCGGCTCCAGTAGTTACGTATTAACCTTTTGTTGTTTAAATACTGTGCATTGTCAATTGTTTTGTAGTTATCATCTAGTAATGAGAATAACTCTGTGAAAAGGGGCTTTTCTCCTTCTGCAATAGTATTTTTTTTTTATTACTATTAATTTTTAAACAAAGAAGCATATAACATAGGTATGCTAACATATTTCGCTAAGAAAGGACATATAGTGTCATGTCAGTGTCGCTAACAAAAACAAATGTAACAATTACAAATTACATTCCAAAACCTGTGTCTGTTTATTTAAAAATGTGAAAACTGTTCTGTTAGTAAAATTATAATAATCCTTACGTAGTAACTCTGTCTGTCTGCCTGTCTCTTCTTCACGCCTAAACCACTGGGCCGATTTATACGAAATTTAGTAAAAATTTTCTTTGATAGGTTTTATCACAGAAATCCCACAGGATTTATACGGGTTTTCCTTCGACAACAGGGCGAAGCCACGGTCGGAAAGCTAGTATATAATAATTAATAAGTACACATTTAAAAAATATAGAATAATACGAATTTCGATACAGTTTTAGTTGGTATTAGTAAAAAATTTCCCAACGAGTCAGCGGTAAAAGCCAAAGGAACCAAATACAAATTAAAAATAGACTATAGCAGTGTAACAAGTGATGTAAAAACTATAGATTGGACCAGACTCTTTAATTGCAATGACCCCTCAAAAGCCTTGGAAGAATTTACAGGAAAAGTAAGTAAAATCATTCAAAACCACTCCCTTAAAGTACCTATTAAAAATTCTAAAAGCATTAAAAAACCCTGGATGTCCTCTAACCTCTTAAAATGCATTCGCAAAAGAGATAGACTGCACATAGAAGCTAGGAAAAAAGAAAACAGAGAAAATCCTATTATTCAAAAACGCTATAAAGACTACCGAAACTATTGCAATAATACTATACAAAACCTAAAGAACGCATATGAGAAGGGACTTTTGGAAAAATCTGAAGGTAGCATTAAAAAGACTTGGGATGCAATTAAATATATCTGTAAGTTAAACAATAAAACATCGTCTTATTTTGACATTTTCAGCTCTGACCAGAATTCTACTCGGACCCTGAACAAAGTTAATGATTATTTCGCAAATATTGGTGAACAACTAGCTAAAGAAACGATGAAGCAAATCAATAAAACGGAGACTGAATTAGTTCAATTAGCTGCAAATTTAGATGAATCACACACAAATCCTGATAAGTCATTTTTTATAAACCCTACTAATGAGTTAGAAGTGAGTGACATAATTTCAAATTTGAAGAATGACTCCGCTCCCGGATGGGACGGAATTAATTGCCGTGTTATCAAACTTGCTAAATCCGATCTTTCTGCACCAATCACACACATATGCAATCTTAGCATTTCCACTGGTATAGTCCCCTCTCATATGAAATTAGCAAATGTTTGCCCAATACACAAAGGTGGAGATACTTCTAGTTTAGCGAATTTCCGACCTATATCACTTTTAACAATAGTTTCAAAAATAATGGAAAAGCTAATAAACAAAAGATTGCTTAAATACCTGGAACAAAATAAAATGCTTTCAGTAAATCAGTACGGATTTCGTAATGGCAAGTCAACGGAGGACGCCGTCACAAATCTGGTGGATTTCATAACTATGAGACTCGACGGCGGGGAGAAATGTGTGGGCGTCTTCCTTGATCTTGCCAAAGCTTTTGACACGGTGTCCAGACCCATCCTGCTGCGAAAGTTGGAGTTGTTTGGCATTAGGGGTACTGCACTCGACTGGTTCACGTCATACCTATCCAACCGAGAACAAAGCGTTTGCCTGGGTGAATACCTAAGTTCTCCCGCTGCAATAAGATATGGAGTTCCCCAGGGCAGTGTCTTAAGTCCTACGCTCTTTCTTCTCTACGTAAATGGACTCTGTTCACTCAAACTCAACCAGGCTAAGATTTTTGCTTACGCAGACGATACCGCTGTGATTTTCCACGGCAGATCTTGGAGGGAAGCGTATAGCGCTGCAGAAACCGGAATGCAAACTGTCGCCAACTGGCTCCACCACAACTTGCTTAGCCTCAATATAGGTAAAACCAAACTTATGAATTTTAATATAAGCAATAGGACCAATGCCCCGAAAGAATTATCCCTAACAATACATAAATGTCAAAATGACACTTCCAACTGCAAATGTACTGCTCTGGAAAATGTCACCTATATAAAGTATCTAGGTGTGATTATTGACAAACACCTTACCTGGAATTTACAAACTGATTTAGTAAAGACACGTGTGAGAAAATTAACCTACATTTTTAGAAAACTAAGACTAATTGCAGATATCAAAATGATCAAAATGACTTATTTTGCACTTTGTCAATCTATTTTAAACTACTGTCTCGTCTCTTGGGGTTCCGCAAAAAAATGTCATCTTATAAAAGTTGAGCGCGCGCAAAGAGCAATTCTTAAAACCATATTTAAAAAGAATTTAAGATATCCAACCAAAGAATTGTATCAAGAGGCTGGTATACTAACGGTGCGTCAGCTATACATACTAGCAGTAATTCTAAAATTCCATAAAATAGCTCCAAACACAATTATAACGAACGAACGCACTCGAAGAAATCCTGCATGGAGGAAACATAGCTGTAATATGTCTTTCGGTAGCAAGGCGTTTATATTCATGGGACCTCACTTATACTCCATAATTAACAAAAAACTAAATATCTTTCCTATGACCAAGTTCCGCTGTAAAAAATATGTTACAAATTGGCTATTAAATCTAGACTACTTAGAAACTGAAAATCTCGTTACAATAATATCTTGATTAAAATATAAATTCAAACATTTACCGACTATTAAAATAATCACTCATACAACATCTACACATACACATACACACACACTCATATACACGCACGCATACACACACGCACATATGCACACTTAATATTTAAATGGCAATTAAACTTTGAAATATTTTTATGTACCTAATACGGCGAAAGAGATTGAGCCCCACAACACAGGGGATCCTAGTGTGGGGTTCAATGCAGAACATGTAAAGTATATTATGTAACATTTCTTGTAATTAATAAAGAAATTTTTCATTTTCATTTTTCATACCTTTAGTGATATTAGCTGGTACGGTCACAGTTAACGGTCCGTCGTTCAAATAATCATTGCTATACACAGTCAAGTAGACAGAATTGATGTCACATCTGTATTCTGTGTGCGGTTTTATATTCTCGTTTGGGTTGTATGGCGCTGTTAACTGTACTATTGTCCATTCTGAAAATTAAGTTAATAAATATTCTTTATTTTATACTTCATAATAACTTACATAATGTATATTATACACGCATCTGTCTGTATGTATGTATGTATACATAAAATAAATTGATTTTGATGCGTTTTTTTTTAATTAGATAGAGTGACAAAGGTTAGTTTAAATGTTCTTTTTAGCACTAAGCATGTAACTTTATTACTTAAAAGCTTATGAGACTACACTTTTGAACTCTTTTCAACACAACAAAACGTAAGGTAACTTAAAACTTTGAAAGAAATTGCCAATTGAACAAAATATTATGCCCATATGGGCATATGCAGTGCATATGCAGTGCTGCATATGCAGTGGAAGTGTTAAAATTCGGAACGAAATCATTTGACAGAGAACTAAGGTTATCGACATAGCTCACTGGATTAGTAAGCTGAAGTGGCAGCGAGCTGGTCACATTTTCCGCAAAACAAACAACCGCTGGGGCACCCGTGTTGTAGAGTGGAGACCGCGTCTCGGCAAACATAGTGTAGGACGCCCCATGACACGTTGGAGCGATGACTTACGTAAGATAGCAGGCAAAAACTGCTAGCAAGAAACCAACAATAGGGCTAAGTGGCATGTCATGGGTGAGACCTACATCCAACAGTGGACAAACACAGGTTGAAAGACAGAGAGATACAGTGAAAAGTATGAAATTTTGCTATTTTCCCATTTGCATACTAAACAAAAGCCTTTGGACTAACATTGGACTAACAAAAAAATAACAATAATACACAAAATAATCCAGAAACATACATTAAGACAAGACAACACTTGAAATTATTCTACACAGCATAAAAGTTAAAATAGTACCTTGAGGCAATTCAGATAATATCTTCAGCATATTATCAACATTATTGTGTGGTCCAAATTTAAGATATTGCTTATAAAAAGGTTCATTTTCATGTAACTGTATATCATCCAACACTTTTGTTGTATTTTCAAAATCTGTTATAAAACTGACAAGTTCTGCTTCTTCTTTAGACCTGAAAATGACAGGATTTAATTTATTTCATTATCCTTATCTCAACCACTTTCTTGGTTCAGTGGTTGATATGTGAACATAGAAATTAGAGGTCCTGGGTTTGATTCCCGGTTAAGACAAAAAAAAGTCTCGGTAAAAAAAAAATTTGTGATTTTCCTAATTGTACTGAACGGATTTGGATGAAACTTTTCAGTATACAACAGAATAACACATGAACTATAGAAGACTTGATTATGCTCGCAGGTGAAACCGCACAGAATAGCTAGTTGATTATTTGAAGTAGTAGTAGTATTCATCTTTTTGTTAGAGTGGTTAATTCCCAGGCTTCAATTCCCAGAGGAAAAAAGAACTGACTTGAAATAGTACTCACAGTGGTTTAGAATCTATAAGATTTTTTACTGGCTTAATATACTTGGTCAGTTTTTGCAGTTTATCCCCTGAAATAAAAAGAAATAGTATGAATATTCGGTGAATTGTTCTGTATAATTATAATTGATATTTATTATATTTAGAATTAACTAACTTTTACTAGACAACAGAAATAGGACTTTCGTAATAATAAATAAAATTATAACCACTTATTTTTACCTGATATTAAATCCTGTTCCTCTCTATAAATGGCCAATGTTCGCACTGACGCTGATACAGCTTCACTAAAGTGGAACGCACATTCTTTTTCTTTGTTCTCAAAAAAACATTCCTCTGCTAAAAGTTTTTGGGCACCTGTAATGTTTAAAAATAATAGTAAGATAATTATTTATTGATTATAAGATATTAGAATGTTATTTTTGAATAGAATAGACTGTAAAGATGAATATAAATAGCAAATATATCAAAGAAAAATATTTTTATAGAAGCAATGTTTATTTCACGTTTTAAAACACAAGAGTGTTATTTCAATAGAAAAAATACAAAGAATATACAAGATATTAAATGTGTTTGTTTGTCTATCAGACGCAATGTTGGAAGTGCTCACTTGCATGAATTTCATTGTATAAAACAATAATAAATAAATAAACACTTACTTTGATAATTTGCACTACTCGGAGTAGATGGGATATCTTTTGCATATTTGTGTAAGACGTTCTTGAAAACTGGTTGAGTAAAGTTTATTTCATTTGTAAATACATCGAAGTCTTCCATTTTTATGCACTTTTAATCCACTTTAATTGTTTTGTTTACGGAATACGGGATAAGTTCTGAACCACAGAGCAAGTATTTTCTGAACCACTTCTGAACTAAAACTATTTTCCGTTAAATTTTAAACTTAGAGCAAGTGTCATGTGTCACAAAAAAATTGACATATTTACTTAATGTTCAGAAACCGCATGTGGAAGTATTTGATTTCGTGTAGAAACAAAAGCATAGATATCGTATAGTTTTCACTATTTGGGTATTTTCCTTAGGTATTTTCGCAACGAGCAACGATTATAATAAAGTATCACTGATATTAAGTTTATGTAGCATTTATCTAATTTGTATCCCCTTTGAATCATGAATATCATTTATTCTTTTGTGAATAACATTGTGAACACGTGAATGATGTAAATTGTAAAGAGCTTACAATATTTAAAAAAAATCTAGTTAAATAAATATAATATTATCAATGAATTTAATCATTTACCGACAATTAACCCATTAAGATGTAATAGTTTTAAATTAAAATAAGCAAAATCTGTTAAACTTCAGTGAAGTTTAAATTTTTTATGCGTAGCTTCTTCTTCCCTACTTTACATTATTTTGAAACAATTTTCTTCTATGTTCTTCATTAAAATCCTCTTGCTTATTATATTACAATCAAAGCGTCCGCTAATGACAAAGAAATACCTATGTTAATTATATTTAAATAGGTGACTTGTATTATTATGCAAGACGCGTGCATTAGAGGGCACATTAATAACTATAGAAAACTTTCACATAGCTTTCAATAGATAGAACAATATGTGAATTATTCTAATACTTAGGTACTTAACTAGGCACTAGAATATGGTTTTACATATTATAGGAGAAAGCAAGGTCAACAAATGTTTACAAACAAATTTAAATATGTTTAAAATATGCAGTTATGTGTGTCATCTCAATATTTGAATATTTTTAGATATGAATGTCATACTTTAATGATTAATTAGGTACTATGAAATCGACTCAACTATTAGGTATTTATTTCCATTCCTTATTTTATAGGAAACATTACTTTATTAGTTATAGCAACTTTATAAAAAAAAAAACAAACAACATACACTATTGTAGGCACAGATTGTAGGCGAGATTGTAGGTACCATAGGTAATTAGGTAGGTACTGACTAGTGTGTGTAGTTCTTGTTTGTGTGTGTATGCTATGCAAATGGTTGTCCATTACCTACTTCATTAGGAATTCAATGCATCTGTGGGTGTAGCATGCTCCAGTACAAATAAGCCTTTAAATTATCTCATAGTTCTGATACGGAAATATGGATCATGCTTTATACTTTTATTTAAAAGGAAAAGGAATTTATTTTACCATCCCCACCATAAATAAAAGTAACTTATAAATAACAATAGACTTCTTTTAACTAGTAAATACAGATATTATCATAGTACAGCTACATTCAAAGTTGCACCACTATCACGATTATTATAAAGGAGTAGATTGGGACAAATGATCACTAAAATTCTGCTTTCTTACTATTGAAAGAAGTTGATGAAAGATCCATAAACAAAATCAATAGATAAACGACAGAATAACTCAAATAGCCTTTGGTTCGCATACTGCATAGTGCATACTGCATACAAATAAGAATTACGTAGGTAATAAGTACCTAGGTACTTCGTAATTGTTTACCTTCACTTTAAAAACAAAGGATCCCTTTATAACAAAACAAGTGATAACTGCGTTAAAAACAACAGACTTCAAACTTGCACTTGCAAAATTTACAAATACCTACAGACAAAAATGCTCATAAAATAAAAACTACTCGGCCTATCCGAATAAAATTTTTATGGGACCAATTCGACACCATCCCGCATCGAACAAAAAAAGAATCACGTAAATCGGTTTAGAAACCTCGGAGTAATCGGTGTACATACCTACATAAAAAAAAAAAAAATACCGGCCGAATTGATAACCTCCTCCTTTTTTTTGAAGTCGGTTAATAAAGGTATCAATACCTACAACTTTTGTGAAAGTTAAGTGTCTCAATGTTGGAAATTGGAATGTATCGAAATAATATTTGCATGGCACGCAATTCATCAAAATCGGTTAATCCGTTTGCGAAGATGGGACATGCGTGCTCACGAATTTATACTTCAGTCAAGGCTCAAGTCTGTTCTAGTTTATTTAACTAGACTAGAATATAATCGTACACGTATTAGCTAGCCCCGCGGCTACGCTTGCGTGGTTTTGATATCACGCGATCTGATCACTATAAACAGTCTCCAGCCTCAGTTGGAACCCCTCCTAGATTTGACTCTTCTAGCAGGTTCCATACATTTGGCAAATTCAAAATATTTTTATGCGTAAACAAAAGGCCTAAGAGATGATACTTTGCGATTTGCATTAGTAGGTACCTATAGATGCCTGCAGTTAGGTACATCACATTGTAAAAAATTAATCGTTGGTTGTTTTACAAAAAATATGCAGAGTTCATAAAGTTAGAAGTAGATATCTAGTAGGTAAATCCTAGAAATCCTGTCTCTAAAATGATCTATGATAATTTAAATAAAATCAATTGTTATGCAAAAATGTTGTTTTACAACGAATTTATAATTGTTTTCAATCAAAGCTGTTTGTGTTTATAAATAAATAAAGTAACACTAACATTAGAAAATGTGTGTATTTGAAGTTTGTTGGGTAGATGAAAACATAATACTCATTACTTGTGTGTGTATTGTGTAAAAGCAAATGTATAAATAAACTATCAAACACGTTTAACATGACATCCATTTACGTTAATAACTCCTTGATAAACATATTATATACAACTATATTTAAATCTAAACATTTTATATCACAGCGAAACCCTATAAAGCATCGCGAAAAGATTAACTTACTAAGTACTCGGGTTAGCATTTAAAACCAACCTCAAAGATTATTTCAATTTCGAGGTTATAATAAAAATGCAGGTGAAATAAAAGTCGAACATTTTTCAAAACTTTTATTCGTAATAAACATAAACAATGTGCAAATTTGTCACATTTTAGAGTTAAAAACTTCTTAAATAAACTTTTCTACGTTAACAGTTAAAGATTTTATTATTTTATTAAAAAGGTAAGTAAACTTACATTGACTAATAAAATGCTACTTATGTTAAAATTATTTTCTAGTGGCACTTTTCAAATTTTGATTTTCCGCGTAGTCTACTAGCGTGCTCACTAATAAGGCGTAATAAGGCACAAATTGAAACGATTGCCAAAACATGTGTATACAACGGTAAAAATAATAAAAAATACTGCATGCTAAAAATGGAAAGGAAATCAATCAGAATACTGATGCGTTAACCTAGGCAGGCGAATAAATACAAGCAAACACGAGTAAATAAAGCGTATTACAAAATATCACTAATTTTTACTTTGTGTAACACAAAAATAAACTATTCGAAAGAATTCAACACGCTTAGAACTACTCTCGATGTATTTTTTTTTTTTCATTAAGTATAACAAGTAAATACAATATAGTGGTCGTGGTAAACTGCATCATAAATCACTATACGTGCTAAAACTCTAGTTCTAAGCTAAAACTTTCTAATATAAATTATTGGATATGATGTAAAGGCACAAATAGTTTTAAAAACAGTACGACTCTTTCGATTCCTATATTAATAGTGTATATAAAAAAAAAAAAACCTTGAATACATGATTTTTTAGTTTTCCAAGCACCACATCACACTATTTCTCTTACACCTAAAATATAACTTAATAATATTTAGTTAAATATTTGAACAATAAAAATCTTATTGTATATCTATTATTGCCATCTTGATATCGTAGCGAGAACGAGTCTAATAGTGATAAAAATAAATAATATACACAATATATCTTCGGCCGATGAAAATATGTTAGGCGATGTGATTTCACATTACTCTAAATCATATCTAAGTTATCTTATTTACAATTCAAAACAGATCGAGAAAAAACTCAAGGCCAAATTCTATCACATATAAGTTCGGATTGCTAACTAGGCAATAACATAAATATTAAACTATGTAGAAACAGCAGCGTTCGCTGACGGTTCCAAACGAAGGAATTAAGTGGCGATTTTATGCGCGTAACCGTTGTATTTATTCGAGTGTACACGCACGTATTCGCTTAAATGAACACGGCCATAGTGTAGGCGGCCATTCTCTCATCAATGCTTAATTTATTCAAACTTGAACAAATACACCGTATCCCCGTTAAACTAGTACGCAATTATATCCGATATAACGGCCATAACTTTAAAACTACGTATAAATGAATCGATCACATACAGAGGGAGTATCGAGACTGAAGTGGCACTTAGATAGCAACGGAAGGGTTGATTGAGGATCAAGACATGTTATTGATACCCACCCTCTTGCTGAAGGGCGTGGCGTCCAGCATCCTCTCGTTCAGTTTGTCCTCTTCTCTGAAGTGAATCCTGGTGATGACGATGTCTCCCGTGCTGAGCGTCTGCGACCCGACCTCGGATTTCTTGGCTTCAATGAGATCATTGCATTTTGTTTCACCTGAATTATGACATTTGCAGCTACAATTCTTGCCATCGCTGTCACCGATGTTCAGAATTTGACTTAGATTCGACCAATCCTTATTTTTGAGCAAAGGCAGCGTCTGTTCCATCGTTTGCGAAAACTTGTCTTCCAATTCGCCACTTAATGGCGCGACTGCCGAGAGGATTGCTTCGAGACGGTTTATTTTCTCCACTTTGTCCATATTTGTGTCTGACAATATTTCGTCCATCATTTGCATGGACTCTGTCAAACTTGGGGGCTGAGTAGAATGGGGGGATGAAATTGAATCTGACGGGTTCGATTCCAAACTTGCCATTTCGTTTTCTTTATCATCATCATCAGAATCACTGTCCTTGTCTTGTCCAATAGCCTCCAATTTTTCCAGCTTCTTGGAAATTTTGTGACAACCTTTCAGTTTTTCTTTTTCCTCCTCTGTTAGCTCTAAGTATCTGAGCAGACGAATTTCCCTGTTGCTCAACACAATGTTTTTAGTTGTTTCAGCTAGTTTTTGTTTAAGTTCACCAACTTCTGTGTTAATTTTCCTCTGCCTCTTACGTAGTTTAACTTCAGTTGGCTGTATATGCATGAACACTTGTTCATTGCTCAGTTCTTCAAACAACTGTTGGTTGTCAGGTTTAATATTGCTAGACATAAAAGCATAGATAGCCGGGTTCACTAAAGACAGAACATCAGACGCTGCATAAATAATCATGTCCTTTGTGAGAGGTCTGCGTGCCCAATACCTTTGGTCCCTGCGGTAAACATTTTTCAATTGTTCCTTCATTGGATTCATCGGTGCGTTGTATATTTCACAGAGGGCATTGAGACTTAAATTCTTCACTTTATAAACTGGTACATTTTGTGACTGTAATTGGAGCACTGCGTGAGCCGCTTGCGTATCAAAAACATTCTTCAAGGTGATTTCAAATTGATTGTACAAATTGACTGAGTCATTTCTGCAGTCGTGTATAATTTTAATAACACTCTCGCTCTCAAGCAAGTCTTTAATTTTTCCTTCAACCACCATAGACGGACATGCCATGATATCTAGTATGTACACTTCTCCATTCATTGTAGCAATTTGGCATAAAGTCAGGACGCCTTTGAGCCCCAAGTTTATTCCTTCGCAATCAAATGAAACAATACTTTTAGTAGTGCGTTTGGGATTCATAATACTGTCTATCAAAGTAGCACTCTCTCTAGCACTCGCAATTACAGTAGTACTTTGTAGCACCTTTTGCCTCCAAGCCTCGCCCATCATATTATTCCTAGCAGTAGTACCATTCATCTCTTCAGAGCAACGGTTTAAGTGATTGTTAACCCTGTCTCTGACCATATTTTCTGCCAGATTTTTAATTACTATAGAATTTATTCTTTGTTTTAAAGTTTGGTTTGCAATATTAGCTTGTGTGGCTCGAGGAGATTCAATAGGGCTGAGTATTCTGTTAGCGGGACTCTTCTTTCCATCGGAGGGTGTCGGACTGGCGACTATTGGAGGCACAGGCGAAGCTGGTTTCTCTTTTTCTTCGGAAGGCTTTGGTGCTTCAGTCTTTGTTTTTGATTTTATGTTTAGATACATAACAGGTATTTTTGGTTTGCTTATGAGTGTAACAAGATTTGATTGTACATGGAAGCTGTCGGAAAACAGTTTTAAAAAGGCACTTAAATCAGCTGGCGTTTTAAACATTTGATACCAGTACTCTTGTGGAAATCTTGACACAATTAAATGGAAGAGCTGGTCGACCATCACTGGGCCTTTAGCCTCAATACATTGAGCAACATAGTCCAAGAGTTGCTGCGCTGTATCTGTGTTTATATTAGCGACGGGTAAATTATGGAATTGCTCTGAATTACTATGTGCATTATCGCGCCTATGATTATCACTGACTAGAACAACGTTATCATCGATAATTTGAAAAGTATCGGGGTGCTTCATGAGAAACTCCTTAAACTCCTTAATGCGTTGGCCGGAGATGTGACGTACCTGCGGCGAGGCCTGACTGCGGTGACCTAGAAGGCTTTTAATCGGTACCTCGGTTCCTTCTCCGTACTGCACCATTTTGCCCGCGAAGTACTCTTTAGCTTCCTCGATGTAGTCATTGTTGGACGACGCGCCAGCACCGGTCGGGCACCTCTGAAACGTGTTGATATCAACATAGTCCCCGTCTATGCTGAACAACGCGGGGTACTGAGCCAAGAACTTTTTCAGGCCCGACTGTGACCCACCAGCTATTTGACGCATCTCCTTAGTGAATCCTTTGGCACCAAACTGACAGGAAAGATCGTGCAACGTTCTCGGCTCGCCTTTATCGAGCAGGCGCTCCACGAAGAACAACAGAGTGAGATTTCTAGCGAGCTCATATTCCATTGATTCCATTTCCCAGCAGTTGGTGCCAATGTGTTTTCTTACACTAAATTTTTCTACGTATATGTGTCACCCACAACACCATGAAATTCTTTAATTCCAAATCAAAGAGAATAGAAGAAAGTGACGTGAGTTTAACATTATTGCTATCAACAAGTTAGTGTTTCTGATAAATTTTTCTTAGGTTATGGTTTAAAATTTTAAATATAATATTTTGTATTTTATCCACATTAATGTGGATAATAAAAAAATAATTTCAATTCAAATAATTTTGATTACATATCGCAACAATGTTGAAGTTTTAATTACCTATCTTAAATAATATAAGTATTGTGGTATAAATTATTCGCATATGTAGGTATTTTGTGCTTTGATCTCGGAGCAATTAGGCTTTGATAGACATATATAACACACATCTAAGAAGAAGAAGAATTACATATATGTAATTGATAAAATAATTTTTAATCAGTTCTGTGTTTTTATTAATTAAGCTATTGCATAGCTTCTATCGCGGGCCTTGAGCGCAGGGACCGAATCCAGAAATTCCGCAACGAAAAAACCTCACGCTCCCCACTCCGACGGGCACGGAGGTGTGGCTTGAAGGCATGCTATGCAATAGCACAGTGCAAAGAGTATAGTATGGCACAGTGCAATAGCTTTACCGCGGCCAAGAAGCTTATATCTTATACACATATAAGCTTCTTGACCGCGGCAGTCCCCGAGTGCCACATGTCTTTTTTTATTTTTTTTTATTGAATTCGATGAACCCTTGATGATTTGTGATGATTCCGCTTTGATTCCGCTTTGATTCCGCCTAATGTAGCAACATTATTTTTATGGCATTATTACACAAGTCACTGTCAACTTGTCAAGTGTTACCTATTGTCAATTAAACTTTGACATTCCAATTTCCATACAAGTGGGTGTAAACTAAAATATTTTTCTTAAAAAAAATATAAAATTTGAAATATTATCTAAGCAAAAAGAACTTTTCAAAACGTGTTTATATTTTGGTTAAAATATATAATTAAGTATAACAACCCTAAAAAATAATGGTGAGAAAAAAATTGTAATTAAAATATGACGATAACCGGATCAATTAGTATATTTACGAGGTTTATAATGTTTGTAATTGTTGAATAATATCGTTCATAACAACGCGTCTCATATCGATACCATGTGTTTCTTCTTGTTCTGCTCTTCATGTTAAATAGCCGTATTTAAATGATTTTTATTTTAATTTTAGTTGGTGCTAGTCTTAGGTGATCTTCACATTCCTCATCGCTGCAGTAGCTTGCCGCCAAAGTTCAAAAAGCTGCTGTTACCAGGTAGAATCCAACATATTCTATGCACTGGGAACTTGTGTACAAAAGAGTCTTATGATTACTTGAAGACATTGGCCAGTGATGTTCATGTGGTGAGAGGTGATTTCGATGAGGTTTGTAATTTACGTATATTTTTATAAAATTTTGCTTTCAGATCAATGATCACGCAATTATTTATAAATTTACTTATTCTTGTACTTTTACAACAAAGTGGGTTAGTGAAAAGTATCAGAAATACAGTTTATATAGAGATTATTATAGTAATATCTTAAAAACTGTATTTCTGATACGTTTATAGTATTAAGTTATAGATTAGATCTGTTAAATATTTGCTTGTGTTATAAATTCAATATAACAGTTTCAAAAACTAAATCTATTATACACTTGATTACTACATATTGCTCTTATGTTTGGGTTATAAATTCATTTATGGGTCGAGGTATACGCTTTTACAACAGAATTCCTCATAATATTAAAGAGTTTAGTAGTTCTAAATTTAAAACTTAAATAAAAAATGTACTAATTCAGATGTAGCGTAAAAACCACAGGACAGTTCTTTGGCATATTATGATAATAATGTACATATTATGTATTTTGTAAAATTAAATTGTAAAACTGACATGATTAAAAAGAGCAACAATGGAGTTTCTTGCTGATTCTTCTCCGTAGATACTGCTTTCCGAATCAGTGGTAAATGTTAAAATATGTAATGACGTTTCAAAAGTGCTTCTAAAAGAAGTCTAATTGAATAAATAAATGTTTGAGTTTAGTAAAACAATCCTTGGTAAGTGACTAGACAGCTTTGTAATGTAGTCAATTATTTCAAAATCCTTTCAGAACTCCACTTACCCTGAACAAAAGGTGATAACCGTGGGTCAATTCCGCATCGGCTTGATCCACGGCCACCAAGTTGTACCCTGGGGTGATGAAGAGTCCCTCGCTCTGGTGCAGCGGCAGCTCGACGTGGATATACTGATCTCGGGGCACACGCATCGGTTTGAAGCTTATGAACATGAGAACAAGTTTTATATTAACCCTGGTTCAGCAACGGGAGCTTATAATCCATTGTTCAGGTGAGATAATACATAGTTGTGTACATTTTCATGTTACTAGCTTACCTTTTTTACACGCTTTTTTTAGACATAGGTAATCAAAAGAAAGACGAAAGTGTGAACTGTATTCGCGTAGGCACTCGTATTGTATCGACAGGCAATAGTTTATATGGGCTAAGTGGCCTGAAATAAATTAACTTACTATTTTATTTATTTTATAGTTTATTGAAATAAATTTATTAATTAGGTAATTACTTGGTTTCAGAAATCCCACACCATCCTTCGTTCTAATGGACATAACAAGTTCTACAGTGGTCACTTATGTGTATAAGTTACTCGGTGATGAAGTAAAAGTGGAAAGAATCGAATATAAGAAGGCGTAGCTAAATTAAGCATAATATTATGTGTAATAAGATATATAGTTAACATGTAAGTTTGTGGTTGGAAAATCTGTTATTATTACTTTATTTTTATTCAAAACTAGCTTCCCGCCCGCGTCTTCGCCCGCTTTGTCTAAAACCTAATAAATTATATACTTAAACCTTCCTCTTGAATCACTCTATGTATTAACAAAATCCGCATCAAAATCCGTTCTGTAGTTTTAAAGATTTCAGCATACAAAGGGACATAGGGACAGAGAAAGTGACTTTGTTTTATACTATGTAGTGATTTGCGTATCATGTGATTTATTGCGGGAAACCTTATTCGAAGAATATGTACTGGGGGCAAACATGATTGTTTAGCCAAAATAAATGAAGGATGGCTTAAAGCCATAAGGCCGCCTTTTGTACATTTAAATCCATTAAGATATTATAAAATAAGATTAAACCTAATGTACAAGAAAGAATAAATAAATAATAAATAAATAAATAAATAAAATCAAATAAGCTATATGCAAATGAACTTCTCAATAAGATAGGGCCAGCTGTCTCAGATATATAACTGGTGCAAATAGGCAGTCAATGTTTTTAATATTTGTCAAATAGATTGAAAATTTTATTTATTTGCTGCACGCTTACCTGGTCTCGAACCCCTGACGTCCGAAGTCCTCACCACCGTGAATAGTCGACGTAAACTGTTATTAAGCAAAAAGTTATTAAGCACGATAACTGATATGGCGACGGTTTGGCAACGTCGCTTATTTAGACATTTTCAAATGAACTGCTTGGATAAGGCAGAGGAAAGCGATTTTTTGAAGTGAAACTTCTTTATCGGGGTGGGAAAAAAATTTGGTGTAACATTTTTTCGTTACGCGTGACATTTTTCCGTTACGCGTCATCTTTTTCTTATCCCTACCACGCGTGATTCGACGTATTTCTCTAAAGTTGCATATAAGAAGTAAATTTTTTTTTGAAAAATAAGGTCACAAAGAAGTTTCACTTCTTACGTGTGTACACGCACACATTTTTATTTTTATATTATGTAGTCAAATATATTATAATGTATTTTACATTTATATTGTCTATATGGTAAAATAATTTTCCATATCGACAGGTCTTGATTAAAATCGTGAAAGATCTGCCCCCCTAGTCAAGTGGCTTTCTGTTAGCGTAGCGTTCTATAGAATAGACTACGAATGTATGTAACGCTACGCTAACAGAAAGCCACTTGACTAGGGGGGCTGAACTTATCCATATTTTCCGTTTTCAATTGGTAATTAATAAATTAGTAATATTTTTTTAAGATTATCAGTTTTTCCGACTACTCGCCTTGATTAAAGGTTCTTTGAATGCTTCGGGCATTTAAAATAATTTATATGTATAAAATGTTATCATAAATTATATTTAGGAAGTGGTTATTTTTAATCTCAATTTGTATGAATGAATTAAATTGTTTATCTTATTTTGTGTTTATTTCGTGCCCTCATAACTTTGTAACGTTTTTTAAAAAAAATTAAAGCCAACTTTTAAATGGTAAATCAGTTAATAAATAGCTGACCCGACAGTCGCAAATTTCTCCAGATTTTTTACCATAAGATGATGATTCTGATCATCGATCACAACAAGAAAGAATTATCGAAATCGGTCGAGCCGTTCATGCGTGATGCGGTGACCGCGAGAAATATTGATTCATTTTTATCCACTAGCTTTCTGCCCGTGACACTCTTCGCTTTTAGCATGAAAAATAACGGATGTTTAATTTCCCTTCTCTTTTTTTACATTTCACATAGTTAAAACTCACCTAGACGATATTATATATATACGATAATAAATTATAATAGTTTTCTTTTACGATCTTCGACGTCACATATATTATTATGTACTAGCTTTCGCCCGCGACTCCGTCCGCGCGGTTCTACAGAACAACGTCTATGGATAAAACTGAAAAATTAAAATTATTTTTTTTCTACCTATTTTTCCTGAATAAAAAGTATCCTATTTTACGCCCAGGATAATAAGGTATAATTATACCAAGTTTCATCGAAATCGAACCGTTAGTTTTCACGTGATGTCTTCACATACAGACAGACAGACAGACAGACAGACAGACAGACAAAAATTTTTTTAATCACATATTTGGGTTTGGTATCGATCCAGTAACACCCCCTGGTATTTATTTTTTCAATATTTTCAATGTACAGAATTGACCCTTCTACAGATTTATTATATGTATAGATGTACAATGTACATATATAAATATCAAGATTATTTAAAGTTTATTGAGCGGTTTTAGACGAAAACTTACGTCTAATTTGGATCCGATCAGCTGTTTTATAAGTTTAACTTAAATTTTACTACTAATAATATTATATAGTAGGATGTGAGCATCACCTTTTGAATGTAGTAGTTAAATGCGAATTAATACCTACGGACCTATCTACTGTAACTAGCGATCTTGGCGACGATTTACTAGGCGGAATCGGGGGACCGGCCGCGGCGCGGCGCGAATCAACCGTAGTAAAAGTACGTATAAAAATTATTTAAAAAGATATTTGGATATTGAATCAAAATTTAAAACAACCATGCCCTGTGTTTCAATTTCATAAACACACTGTAAAAACACTACAATAGGTAATTGACATTATATTGACTTAGCGTTTTGGTTTAAAGTACAAAAATCGACCTCAGTTCATGATTTTTTTCCAAAAAACCTGATTGTAAAATAAACAAATTAAAACAACCATGCCCTTTATCATATTCGAAACTAATAATATACATTTTTTTTAGATATGTACATAAAGAATGTAAGAAGAAAAAAGGTTATAACTAGAGTTAATTTTCGGTATCAAAAGGGGATTCTACCTCTATAGAAATATAACAAAATATGTAACAAAATATAACTGTTAGTAGACAGTTATTTTGTACATGCATATTTATATATCTATTATTGTAAGACAAAAAGCCCTTTACAAATACTCCGTTAGAGGCTAAATTTATTATACACTACTACTACAGGCAACCAATTATTTAATTTAATTATAGACTATCCTTATGAAAATATGTTTTTTAGACTCTAAACCTGAGTACTGTATTTCATCTTAAATCTATTGTAGTTCGTTATATTATGGACATCGAAGTCCCATACCTGCTTAACAGGTAAAATGTATCTTACATCGCTTGAGCATAGGTAGCAAAAAAATTGTTTATCAACATCATTTAAACCGCATTGACGCCTAATGCCTACGTGTATACAAACATGTTTGATTTCTTCAAGTTCATAAGGAAATAATACAAATCAATGATCCATTATCACTATCCAAACTATTACTAATTAATCTATACATTAACCTAATTGCAAATGCTACAGCTACGTGACATTACTGACCACGTCGTCTACAAACTATACTCTCAACGTGCTCTCAACTCTCCCTAATTAAATAACATTATCAGAAATCGCTCTAAAATTGTCTCTTACATCCATAATGTCCTAAGTGCACTGATACTGCAATACATAGTGATAAAGTTCAAATTCAATGATTAAAACTAGACGCCCGCGCTCGCGCCGCGGCCGGTGCAACAAAGCTTCTGTAAGTAAGTATATTTCTTGCTAGTTTTTTTTTTAAGTTCAAGCATTTCTATGTGACATAAGGGTCATAATAGCATAAATGATTTTTTTATTGAAATAAATGGTAGCTGCCTGGCCGCATGCAGTACGCTTAGCAGCCAATGCCCCTCCCGCGCTAACGTTAATAAAACTGGTGGAGCGCGCGTTCTAAATTCAAAATACGTTTATGCGTGAACTGTGTTTGGTGTATAAAAATACAATTTATTAATTATTTTTTTTAATTTTGTGGAATTTAATTCGAGGTACAGAATAAAAATATTATAAAATAAAAGCGGTGAATGTTAAAGTGCTTTCAAGATGGCTTTCTCGTTATCGAGGCTTGCAATGCGTGTTGGTGCATTTAACTTAGAAAGGACCGCAGCTATTCTGTCTACGAGTGTATCTAGTCATATTAAGGTGAGTTAAAATATATTTTTATGAATCAAAAACTGTACTTGAATAATTAATTATGGTGCTTGGTAAGTTGATAAACAAGTAGTTAGTATCCCTTTGAAACACGTTTGTCTACTTCTCGCACTAGCTAGCAAGGAATAGGGCTGCTAAATTAAAGTTAAGAATAAAATAAAATACCTAATTTATATTTTATATGTACACATTTCTACCGTTTGTGTATTTCTAGGACTAATATAAAAAGATGAGTACGTTCGATTAAAGTTTAAAGTAACGAATTTAAATATTTTTTCTAATAATCACCAGTGATATAATATAATGAAAAAAGGGTTTTAATAATAATTATTGGACATTTTTTTATCTATGGTAACTAAATTTATGGTATTTTTTTTGTTTAATTTTTAATCTGTTATACAGCCCTATCAAGAAAGGGCGCGTAATTTTTTTTGAAGATGGGTCCCTACGACAATATGCCGCGATTTTATGATTATCTAACCATGGAGTCCATAATTTTATAATATTAAATAACAAAAGGCAAGCTATAACTCCATTAATGGATAACTAAGTAATAAGGTATCGTTGAATTACTATTTTTTACGTAGAACATAATTTAAATCGATGTTTTTGGTGATAATGTAGACAGATGATAATGTAGGTTTGGTAGATAAGTAAATTGAAGAATTTGTAGCACGAAGAATCTATAAAAGAATGTGATAAGTTATTAAGTTTAAGATAAAAATAAAAACAACAATAAGGTCAATATTCCTCATCTATACATATAATAAATCTGTAGAAGGGTCAATTCTGTACATTGAAAATATTAAAAAAATAAATAGCAGAGGGCGTTACTGGATCGATACCAAACCCAAATATGTGATTAAAAAATTTTTTGTCTGTCTGTCTGTCTGTCTGTCTGTCTGTCTGTCTGTCTGTATGTGAAGACATCACGTGAAAACTACCGGTTCGATTTCGATGAAACTTGGTATAATTATACCTTATTATCCTGGGCGTAAAATAGGATACTTTTTATCCTGGAAAAATACGTAGAAAAAAAATTATCTTAATTTTTCAGTTTTATCCATAGACGTTGTTCCGTAGAACCGCGAACACACTTATAGGCCTAGCCGTATTTGGGTCCAATAGATATTTATAAGATATCATTTTCAGAGTTACTCAAAATGGAGAAAATATAAACCATCCACGCGAAGACCGACATCCGCGCGGACGGAGTCGCGGGCGGAAGCTAGTTTATATAAGTTTTGTTGATAACCCGTTATCATACGGTGATAGTTTTTTATACGATTCCAATATCTATTATGTTCACATTAAGTGTTATTTTGCAAAAGCATGATAATTGTTTTAAAAAATAAATTGACAAGAAGGGAAAAATAAACAAACATTGATAAGAATTAACAAATTATGTTTTTTCATAAATAAAGCTATTTTATTTTTAACCTAAATTATAAAATTAGATTAAGTACTTAACTACAAAAAAATATTTTTTGTGAATCTGCTTCTTTGACTAAACTATTTTTATCTAAACTAATATTATAAAGCTGAAGAGTTTGTTTGTTTGAACGCGCTAATCTCATGAACTACTTGTCCAATTTTGAAAAATTCTTTCAATGTTAGATAGCCCATTTATCGAGGAAGGCTAGGTATAAGGTAGGGCTGTATTATTGTATATTATCATTTATCACGCTGACCAACAGGAGCGGAGCAATGCGGGTGAAACCGCGGGGTACAGCTAGTGATCTATAAAATTTACCCCATAGGGTTGTCAGTTATTTGTAGCTCTTGTTCTAAATATAGACCTACCTACATAGAAATATGTTGAGTTAGGTCGCCTGCACATTGACTGATAAATATTATTGAATTTACTGAATAATTTTTTTGTTTGTTTCATTGTATACTTAATTATTAATTGTATCCAAATTCCAAACTCCTCGGAAACGGCTTCACCAGCTTTTGTTAGTTTTCGATTGTAGAAACAACAACTATTTTTCATTTTTATATAAATTCTTAATTAAAACTTATTTGAGAGCAAAACTTTGTAAGGAAATGTTTGTCAACAAACAATTTGAATATTGTTATTTCTTATTATAATACAAATGACTTATTTACAAAATATAACCTTCATAAAAACAATAGGCCGTAAATAATCGTATCAATATTATAATGTAAAAAAACAAGGTCGTACTTCGTAAACATATTGTATAGTTCATGTACTCTATACCTTACCAAGGTTAAGTTAGCCCTTCCTTATTAAAATGTATAACAATATGTATTAAAAAAACACCAAATACCTTAAAGCGAATAGTTGCTTCTGTAGCAATTTTTACTGTTATTTTGAACAACCGCACTAAAATTGGTTTAGCCGTTCTAGAGTTACGAACTACAGACTGACACTAGAATATTCTTATATTATCTGTGCCGACACAAAATTTTTTTATATGTTTTTTTACTTACAAATCACTTAATAACACAATAATATGTATTCAAATATCTACTATAAATACCTAATTGATACGTTTTTCCTTAGCATTTTTGCTTTTTTTAAATCAAAATATTTTAGCAAAGTGAATTAGCATTGAAACTATTAGCCATGAAAGTTATTATAATATAATACATATAGGTTTAATACATATAGGTATATGTATGCAAATGATTTGTTTTTACTAATTTATTATCTTTGCAATATTCGACCCCAATACTCGATTCCAGACTGTCTCGTTTAAAAGCAATAAACATTGATTATGTCCCCTCACTTCAAGGACAATTTGCAAAAAATGGGTCGTCGATCCTTTGTTGCAGTTTGCATTGTAAATCTATATGTATAAAGAAAAGTGTCTGTTTGTGCATAGAATTAAGCTATACTACATAAACTCTTTATTTTCATTTTCAACCTATAAAAAGATTTCTTACTCAAAATTAGGTATCATAAATCTGCAAATATGCAAAGGCATAAATGGTCAATAAATATTTGATGTAGGGAAGGGTTGTAAAACTATTTTGAATCGTTTGGAAGACCTTAAACAGTGAACATACAGGAAAAACAAAATATAAAAATGTGTGCGTGTACTAGTGTAGGTAGGTACACACGTAAGAAGTGAAACTTCTTTATGACCTTATTTTTCAAAAAAATAATTTACTATATATATGCAACTTTACAGAAATACGTCGAATCACGCGTAGTAGGGATAAGAAAAAGATGGCGCGTAACGGAAAAATGTCACGCGTAACGAAAAAATGTTACACTAAATTTATTTCCAACCCCGAAAAAGAAGTTTCACTTACAAAAAATAATACAAAATTGAGTAGTTTAGTAGCATTTTGATAATATATTCAAACTTATAACGTATTGTAAAATTTTTAACTTGTAACCACAGATAATTTAATGAAATTTGCAATTTGTAACCTGTAACCACAGTAAACAAATTGCCAAACACATCCTATTTGCTCTATGGGCCTATGTTTTGTCTATGCTAATGGGTTGAACTTGGGTTGAACGACCGTTACGCAAGCGGCCCTTCACACTAACGTAGGGTTACCGACACCACACATTTTGTCCTACATTACCCGCGTGGTGTAAGCGTACTGATAAACAACATTGGGACACCCCTATTGATAAAAATATAGATAGATATAAGAAATAGGCCACCAATGATAACAAAAATATTCGAGAAATTGCTACGTCAAGCCGAAGGATATGTTTGATGTGGTTCGATTCTCGACTCATGATCGAATTCTTTTTATTCGTAAATTTTTCTAATTATTATCGATTACATTTAATGCCAAAAAAGAAGTCAATTCCAAGTGTTAAATTAATATAGATAATATAATATATTATAATATTAGCAATCCTTTGCTTGTTTTTAAATTTGAGTAGCCATTTAAGAATTAAGAATGTAAATCTTGATTCATTTCTGTTTTTTAATTTATTTATATTATAAATATACTATAATTATTAATTATATATAACGGAAACTTTAATTCTTGTTTGTACTTAACTGAATCATGCCGGAATGCCTGAACGTATTTGGATTTGAATACAGCAATAATATCTATAATCAAATACATACATAGGCTACATAACATACTGGCCCCATGTGAGCGAATCCACAAGATATATATCTAGTTTAAAACACATCATACCTGTTTTATGACATTTTATGTTTCATAAGTGAAATAACATACAAGGCCATTAATTTCATAATTATTCAAAATGTATTGCGTTATGTTTGTGCGGTTTGAGAGATAGATTTCATGTAGATAGTTACAATGATAATATTATTATAGCAAAGTATATTTTACGAAGAATTGAATTACTTTTAACAAGGTTAGGTTAGCTAGTAACTATATAAAACTTAATAAAAAGAAAACATAATTGTAGCTCTAGAGTCATAATACTCGATAATTGATAGCAGCTACTTTCCTCATAATTATAAAATGATGCATTGAGAATAAAACATACTCAACTAACAACCAACTCAACTATGAAGTTTAAAATATGTATCTCAACAAAAAAATCTTATATTCAGAATTCGACTGTTTTTTTAACCGACTTCAAAAAAAAGGTTATCAATTCGGCCGGTATGTTTTTTTTTATGTATGTACACCGATTACTCCGAGGTTTCTGAACCGATTTACGTGATTCTTTTTTTGTTCGATGCGGGATGGTGTCGAATTGGTCCCATAAAAATTTTATTCGGATAGGCCCAGTAGTTTTTATTTTATGAGCATTTTTGTCTGTAGGTATTTGTAAATTTTGCAAGTGCAAGTTTGAAGTCGGTTGTTTTTAACGCAGTTATTTCTTTTTTGGGTTTGTTACCTCAGAACTTAGGACTACTCTTCAACTTTATAATTATTAGTATAGATTACGCTAAGACCAAGAGGAGCGGAGCCACGCGGGTGAAACCGTGAAGTGCAGCTAGTAGATATAAATATTTTTTTTATCAAAACTTACTACTTACTAACTAGCTTTTTATCAAGCTAGTAGATATAAATATTTTTATTGAATTCAAAATTTTTCCCTTTTTATTTAATTAAATAATAATATTTTCCACAGCAAATCCACACACCACCCTGCACCGGTACGGTATGTTACCTGCAAACTGAAACGGATCTACAGTTCGCGGAGAGGCTCGGGCTCCGCAAGTACAGCAAGCAGCATGGCCGAGAGGATAGGAGGAAAGTGGACAGTGATAGTGATTCCGATTCCGATACTGAGTGCACTGGGTTTGATAGGGTGAGTTTTTTTACTGTGTTTGTGTGTTTGTGTAAGCCTATCGAATACATTCATGACTTTTTGTTTGTCCCGAATACAGTCAATTGTTTTTTGTTTACTAGGGACTTTTAACAGGCCCAACAATTTAACGACTTTAAAAGAAATACGAGTTATTTCTTATGATTGTAACTTGTAAGCGACTTAAAAAGAAATCATATTAAAGACTTTAAAAGAAATGCCATTTACTATTCGCTATTTTAACAGTCTTTATTATAGGTAAATACCACGCCTTCACAATTTTACTGATTCCTCGTGTCTTTTATCGACAACTTTTCCACCCTTTGTATAGACTTTAAAAGAAATGCTCTGACTCTAAAAGAAATGCTATTAATTACTGTTTCTTTTTATAGACACCTTCCCGCGATTTATAAGTTCTCTCCATTTTTGCTGAATTTAAAAGAAATGCAAACTAGCTTCTTGCCACTATTACCGACTATAAAAAATGCCATTAACACCTTGCCATTTTTACCAACTTTAAAAGAAATTACTAATTTTTTTAATGTATTTTCTAGTCGGAGTTTTGGCGCCGCAAAATGCGTACAGTACATAACATCCTCGATGTGGATAAAGACGGTTTGATCTCGTTCAATGATTTTATCCTGTTTTCTGAGAGATTCAAGTCTTTGGGGAACTTGGATGAGGAGCAGGCGAAGGAATTTACTGCTATTATTAAAGTAAGCTTTTTTTTAAATTCCTTTTTATAATTTATAAGGTACTGCACAGTTTTTGAAGTGAAACTTTTTTATCGGGGTTGGAAAAAAAATTAGTGTAACATTTTTTCGTTACGCGCCATCTTTTTCTTATTCCTACCACGCGTGATTCGACGTATTTATGTAAAGTTGAATATTGTAAATTATTTTTTGAAAAATAAAGTTATAAAGAAGTTTCACTTCTTACGTGTGTACACACACACTTTTTTTTATTTAAAGATAAATACACCGTAAAACGTTCTTTGATGTAGCAATTAGTCTGTCGAGTAATTTTAATGAAATAATTAAAAATAGCAATTTCAGCCAAAAAGCCTCTTAAATAGAGTTATTTTTTTACTTCATGTTTAATATTATTGAATTAATTTTATTGAAAAAAATCGCAAGAATCGAACTCAAGCCTTTGGCTGATTAACAGGAAAACATGCAGCTAACATGGGAACAACAGTAGGGTGCGATAGTCCCGAACGAAGCAAAATCGTATATTTTTAAAACTTTTTCGCTACTTTTTAGCTAACATAAGAGGAACAGTGGGGTGCGATAGACCCGTACAAAGCAAAATCGTACATTTTTAACCCTTTTTCACTACCTTTTAGCCAACATGGGAGGAACAGTGGGGTGCGATAGACCCGTACAAAGCAAAATCGTATAATTTTAGCCCTTTTTCATTGTTTTTAGCTAACATGGGAGGAACAATGGGGTGCGATAGACCCGTACAACTACGTCACAGTAGAACAATACTTGGACGACATGCATCACGTGCTTAATGATAAGACGCTAAAGAAGAGGGCTCATAAGTGGCTACCGTATTTGTTTAAGGTAAAAATTTGTTTAACGATTCATGAAAAATATAATACATAGAAAAAAAATTATTTTGCTTATGTAATTTATAGGTATGCTAAAAAACCTAAGTATTTAATAAGACCACAACACATTTAACAAATCATTGTTTTTAGAGTTTTTTTTTTGACAAAAAAAAAGTTTTTTGTGTATATAAAATTCTTTTAACTACATAAACATTATACATATAGTTACTTACTTTAAGAATTTTTTATATAAAATTTTTAAAATTGTGAAAGTTTTTGTGAACAAAAACATCATAAATAAGTTAATAAGTTTTTGTTAGTTTCTGGGAACTTTATTTAAAAATAGTCCCTAATATCACAATTTTAAAACCAAATCCAATAACCAAATTGACACTTTTTAACCAAATTTATTAAATACTAGTGGTTCGCCCCGGCTTCGCCCGTGGTACCTACATGTTTAAACTATCCTATCTCTCAAGTTGGATCGAACTGCACATGGTGTGCGAATTTTATTATAATCGGTTAAGTGGTTTAGGAGTCCATTGAGGACAAACATTGTGACACGAGATTTATAATATATATTAAAGACTAGCTTCCGCCCGCGACTCCGTCCGCGCGGATGTCGGTCTTTGCGTGGATGGTTTATTTCTCCATTTTGAGTAACTCGGACAATGACATCTTATAAATATCTATTGGACCCAAATACGGCTAGGTCTATAATAATACGCAACGTGTGTTCGCGGTACCTACTACAGAACAACGTCTATGGATAACTGAAAAATTGAGATTAATTTTTTTTCTACGTATTTTTCCAGGATAAAAAGTATCCTATTTTACGCCCAGGATAATAAGGTATAATTATACCAAGTTTCATCGAAATCGAACCGGTAGTTTTCACGTGATGTCTTCACATACAGACAGACAGACAGACAGACAGACAGACAAAAATTTTTTTAATCACATATTTGGGTTTGGTATCGATCCAGTAACACCCCCTGCTAGTTATTTTTTCAATATTTTCAATGTACAGAATTGACCCTTCTACAGATTTATTATATGTATAGACTAGCTGAGCCCCGTGGTTTCACCCGCGTGGCTCAGCTCCTGTAGTCTTAGCTTTAGTATAGCCTATAGCCTTCCTCGATAAATGAACTTTCTAACAGCGAAAGAATTTTTCAAATCGGACCAGTAGTTCCCGAGATTAGCGCGTTCAAACAAACAAACAAACTCTTCAGCTTTATAATATTAGTATAGATTTTTTCACAATTGAAACATATAATTACTAATTACTAACGTTTCCCAATATTTAACAGCTATATAATGTTTTTTAAAATCTATTTTTTACAAAAATCTCTTCTTTCCAGGCGGTAGACAAGGACAAGTCGGGTTACATTTCAGTGAATGAATTCAAACTGTTCTACAAATGTCTCGGCCTGAGCAACGAACACGCGGCCATCGCGTTTGCAGTTATCGATATTAATGGAGTAAGTTAACAAAATATACAATATAATCCATACTTACTAATATAATAAATGTGAAAGTAACTCTGTCTGTCTGTTACTTAATCACGCCTTAACTACTGAACCAATTTGAATGAAATTTGGTATAGAGATATTTTGATACCCGAAATCCCACGGGAACGGGATTTTCTTTGACTGCGCGGGCGATGCCGCGGGTGGAAGGCTAGTTATGAATATATAATTTTGAGTGTCTGTTAATTATAGTTAATCGATTTTTTCAAATTTGATTATCTATATGGATACCAAAATAGTTATTTTTACAATAGCTGTTCGTCAGTTTATTTGTGCTGGCTAATCTCTGGAATGGCTGCACCAATTTTGACGTGACTTTCATTGACAGATAGCCCATATAACAAGGAGTTGCGCTACTTTTTATTCTGATGTTTCATAAGGATCAGGAACAGTATTAAAAGGAAAAACTCATTTACGCGGGTGAAACCGCGGGGCGTGGCTAGTTATAAATAAGAAGATGTGGATAGTTTAACAACACAATATTTTAATCTTCAAAAACGGCACACTAACGCATACATACAAGCTTTACCAGCTGGTCCGCATGTAAAAGCAAGTATTTTTATAGCTTATGTGTTATTCTGGTATATAAGCTACATCACTGGCAAATATCATCAAAATCAGTTTAGTAGTTTTCATGTAGGTTTCAGTTTAGTAGTAAACATGTATACATACATTAATCTATCGACCTCCCTCGCGTGGTCAAGTGAAATTAAAATAATAGCGCCATCTATCGGACTTTTTGCAATAATTTACATAAATAAGAAAATCATAATTTACTAGAAGACTAGATTTCCGCTTAGTTCCCGTTCCCGTGGGATTTCCGAGATAAAACCTATCCTATGTGTTAATCCAAGTTACCCTCTATATGTGTGCTAAATTTCATTGTAATGGGTTCAGTAGTATTTGCATGAAAGAGTAACACACACACACATCCTCACAAACTTTCGCATTTATAACATTAGTAGGATTTTTCTCATGAACAAAATGTTTCACTGCTGTAAAAAGGATAACAAAAAAAATATCAATAAAACATCTCATTCGTAGTTATGGAAATTTTGTTAAAAATAATTAATAATATATTTTTTTTTATTTCAGGATGGAAAATTATCATTGAAGGAATTTGTGAATCTTGGCAAAGATTTCTTCTACACAGAGGACGAGACTAGAGTTTCCAAAATGTTTTGGGGACCATTGATTGATGTTTAATATGATTTTACTAATAAATAATAAATATTATATAAGAAATATAAATAATCAGTGACGATTTTAGAATTAAGTAAATAGTTATGCAATGTATTAAAAAGATAAGGCGAATCTCAATAAAACTTTAAAAATTATTTGTTTTTTTTATTCATCCGTCATTCACGATCATCATTCTGGCAATGAATCATGAATTATCGTCAATTTTAGTTATTTTGAAAAAAAGAAAAAGAAAAAAGCTTTATTGCCAACAAAAACCTATTCTTTAAACATTTATTTTCTCAAAACATTTATTTAACTTATTTAAAATAAGCCAACATTTCAAACCCTTTCCTAAAATTTTAAGTATCGAGAATATAATGTGTCAAGCTGAAAGGCCGAAAACGCTCATGAGCAAAGAATATACTACTCACCTTCGGCGAGCTCATGAGTCAAAAAATATCTTACAAAGCGTGGTGGTCAAAACTCAAAACATTTATTTATTCAATTTTCAATATATACTTCTTCTAGAAGAACTTTTGAATCGTCATACCATAGTTTTGCCATTCTATTACCACCAGCAATAGATTCACACCGTTAAACGCGTGACAATCACAGAAAGTTATAGGTCACTAAATAGCCATATTCGTGTCTTGACTGATACCTACGCTTTTCTACTATAAATACGAGAAGCGACGAGAGTTATATTATATTCAGCGAGAATTCTAATCAGTTCAGCATTTAAAGATGTGTTAAAATTAAGTTAAGGTTAACGTTAAAGTTAATGTTAAAGTCAAAGTTTAAGTTAAAGTTAAAGTTTCGTATATTGTGTCAGTGAGCAATTGTTATCATCCTCTATTACCTATGTGAATTGAATCTTCATTCATAGCCATTGTGTTGAAATTGTAAACTCATGAACGGGGATAATTTTCTAAGTATAGGTATAAAAAATGTGTAACTCATTACGACATGTGACAATTATGCAAATTAATTTATTAAAATTGCAGCATAAATGAAGCGTTATTTCAATTTTAATATGTATTCGCTCTTAAAATTGTATAGAAAATGGGTGTGTACTAAAATCAGAATCTAATTTTTCAGTTTAGCAAGAATGAAAGTTTAGGAATAGAAAGTTAATAATAGAAAGTTTCAGAATGCTCCTCAGTGATTAATCTGAAAATTACAGAAACTGTAAAATTTGAATGTGTATGGAGCATGGTAATATAGTATGATATTCGGGCCTTTCTGAATTAATTATATGAATGCAAAGAATTTGTAACAAACTTATGTATTGTTTGTAACATGCTTATGCTTGTAATGGAATAAGTATAAATTTTTCCCTTCTATTTAATATTATTGATAATACTGAATTTTTAAGAAATGTATGAGGTACGCTAATTGCCTTGCCAAAAAATTAAGGCTCTGAATTTAGATTGAAGCCGTGGGAGGCTAGCCTAATCATTGTTTTTAATATAAGCAGCAGTTATTAGGATGACGTTTGGAAAATAAAGACAAATATCAAAAAATACCATTTATTCCAATTTCAATACAAAACTCAACAATTACACAAGTTCTTACATTACGTGCTTACAACTAAAAAGGGCTCTCTAAGTCTCTAGTCAAAAGTAATTAATTTATACAAAGTTTTCAATACACATCTATTATAAATCTTAATTAAAGAAAAGGATGTAGGAAAAAAAAAAAAGAAAGTTTAATCTTCGCAAAAAAAAAATAGAAATTATTCTCAGCAAAAAAACATTTGTCAATTTATATTAACATTAGAAAAAGAAAAAAAAAATACGAACTGGCTCTACTGATTTTTAAAGTTTTAATACAATACTATAATTTATGACATTCTGACAAACTTACATACAAATTTTAGTCAATACTTATAAATAAACTTAATATTACACTACTCCGAGCTGGTCCTTCAGTAGTTTGGTTTCTTCGATAATTGTAGAAATTTGGTTTGTCCTGAAAATATAAAAAATGTTTTAAAAATTAACAAAATAGGGTTTGAATTTACAAATTGTCCATAATATATTAAGGAGGGGAATTTAAAGTCACGAAAAAAAAAAGGATTTTTTTTTGGTAAAAAAGGGAATAAATACTGTGATTTTCGAATACGAAGGTTTAAATGTTTAGTATACACTCAAAATATAGTACATATTTTAATGATATAAGATAATAAATTATCACTACATAGTATAAAACAAAGTCGCATTGAGCCAGTCCACACGGCGCGTTGCGTCGACGTAGCGTTGTCGCTGCGTCGTTTTACATACAAAAAAAATGTGTGCGTGTACTAGAGTACACACGTTAGAAGTGAAACTTAGGGATAAGAAAAAGTTGGCGCGTAACGCAAAAATGTTACACTAAATTTTTGTCCAACCCCGATAAAGAAGTTTCACTTCAATAACCAAGGTGTTCACACGTGACGGACAGCAGCCCCCGAGACGACGCGGGAGGGGGTGTACTCATTCATCATTGCGACGTCAGAGCGGCAGCGCTCAGTTGCTTGTGCGTTGATATGGAGGATACACGCAAGCTCATTTCACGGACGGAACGTTAAAGGTACAAGTCCGAGACGGGCCGCAGACCGCAAACTGCAACAGCAAACTGCAAGCGACATCACTTGTTTCTATGAACATCTATGAATCGCTGCGCGTTGCGTCTGCAGGCAGCAGTGTCGCCGCGCTTGGAATCAATTTCATAGATGTTCATAGAAACAAGTGGTGTCGCTTGCAGTTTGCTGTTGCAGTTTGCGGTCTGCGGCCCGTCTCGGACTTGTACCTTAAGACTGCGTCGTAGTAACGCTGCGATGGCGCAGCGCCCGTGTGGCCGGCTATGCGTCAAAATATTTGCGTTACGACGACGCAACGCAACGCGCCGTGTGGACTGGCTCTTTCTCTGTCCCTTTGTATGCTTAAATCTTTAAAACTACGCAACGGATTTTGATGCGTTTTTTTTAAATAGATATGAGTGATTCAAGAGGAAGGTTTTAGTATATAATTTATTAGGTTTTAGACAAAGCGGGCGAAGCCGCGGGAGTTAAACTAGTAAAACATAAATGATACTTTTAATTCAGGAATGTTAATCTATATTCTATACTAATATTATAAAGCTAAAGAGTTTGTATGTTTGTTTGTTTCAACGCGCTAATCTCGGGAACTACTGGTCCGATTTGAAAAATTCTTTCGGTGTTAGATAGCCTATTTATCGAGGAAGGTTATAGGCTATATAAGATCACGCTAAGACCAACAGGAGTGGAGCCACGGGGGTGAAACCGCGCGGAGCAGCTAGTTAATTATATTATACATACTGTTGTTGCAAAATGGATGATATGGTGTCACTGTGCGACTTGCCAAGAGCTATGTCCTTCTTCTTATAGTCTTCACGCCATTCCTTTAGCTGAAACATACAAAGTAACAAATACAAATTAATAAAAGTATTAATTTTTAAGTTAAAATAAGGTTCATTAGTCAGTTGGTTTAGTGACTTCATACGTAATTTCCTAAAAACCTTTTTAAAAACATTCTAAACTATCTATTTTAGACTTCGTAAAGTATCTAGAGTGTCTTTTTAGGATGGAAATTAATCGTCGTGGTTTTGTTTATTGTATAAATACAAATCAACAGTTTTTTTAGATTATATACCGTTAATGTAAGTAGGGAAGAGCAAAGGTCCCAAGTGCGAACCTTGGGGCACCCAAAACGTATAATTACACACTCTTTTCTTACTCACTTTTATTTTGTTGTTGTTTACTTTCTAACACTAAAAATACTAGATTATAGATATTTGACAGTTGAAACTGCTAATACGATACGAATAGTGTATCATATCGTTTGCCTCGATAAAAACCATAGGTAACAATATTGATATATCTTGCTAGTACGGAGGCCACCCTTACAAGCTGCAGCTGCATTTCTCGTGCTCCTGATGCATTACCTGTGCTTCTGCTGCATTACCTGTTCTTCTGCTGCATTACCTGTGCTTCTGCTGCATTACCTGTGCTTCTGTTGCATTACCTGTGCTTTTGCTGCATTAGCAGTGCTTCTGCTGCATTTATCGTGCTTCTGCTGCATTTATCGTGCTTCTGCTGCATTTCTTGTACTCCTGGTGCATTACCTATGCTTTTCGTACTTTTCTTGTGGTCTTGGTGCATTACCTGTGCTTCTGCTGCATTACCTGTTCTTCTGCTGCATTACCTGTGCTTCTGCTGCATTACCTGTGCTTCTGTTGCATTACCTGTGCTTTTGCTGCATTAGCAGTGCTTCTGCTGCATTTATCGTGCTTCTGCTGCATTTATCGTGCTTCTGCTGCATTTCTTGTACTCCTGGTGCATTACCTATGCTTTTCGTACTTTTCTTGTGGTCTTGGTGCATTTCATGTGCTTCTGCAGCATTTCTTGTGCTCCTGGTGCATTACCTGTGCTTCTGCTGCATTACTTGTGCTTCTGCTGCATTTCTCGTGCTCCTGGTGCATTACCTGTGCTTCTGCTGCATTACTTGTGCTTCTGCTGCATTTCTCAAGCTCCTGGTGCATTACCTGTGCTTCTGCTGCATTACTTGTGCTTCTGCTGCATTTCTCGTGCTCCTGGTGCATTACCTGTGCTTCTGCTGCATTACTTGTGCTTCTGCTGCATTTCTCGTGCTCCTGGTGCATTACCTGTGCTTCTGCTGCATTACTTGTGCTTCTGCTGCATTTCTCAAGCTCCTGGTGCATTACCTGTGCTTCTGCTGCATTACTTGTGCTTCTGCTGCATTTCTCGTGCTCCTGGTGCATTACCTGTGCTTCTGCTGCATTACTTGTGCTTCTGCTGCATTTCTCGTGCTCCTGGTGCATTACCTGTGCTTCTGCTGCATTACTTGTCCTTCTGCTGCATTTCTCGTGCTCCTGGTGCATTACCTGTGCTTCTGCTGCATTACTTGTGCTTCTGCTGCATTTCTCGTGCTCCTGGTGCATTACCTATGCTTCTGCTGTATTACCTGTGCTTCTGCTGCATTACCTGTTCTTCTGCTGCATTAGCAGTGCTTCTGCTGCATTTATCGTGCTTATGCTGCATCTCTCGTGCTTCATCTTTTGTGCTGCTAGAACATATTACCTGCTGATGCTGCACATACCGTCTGCAGGTAGGTATCAGCGTGGTCTCTCAGCGTGCGGCTGGTTGCCAGCATCTGTGCAGCTCGCTGGCGATAGCTCTCCAGCTGCTGCAACATCTCCCGCTCTTGCGGGCTGCTGCTGCTGTGCGAACGCAAATGGCGGATCACTGATGAACACCTGGAAACAGAGAAATTATAAGAGTAGAAATGAAACAACACAAAAGTGTTGCAATTAGTGTTGCGGGAAGTTGATTGAATTTTCCGGTTTTGGGTCTTGAAATATTTTCAAATGTTTCAAATCAAAGAGCATCTTCGTGTTAATATTATTAATATTATCAATATTATTAAATTATAATATAGTGATAAGTTCTACCTTTCTTTAATTTCTTCCTGACGTTTTTCGGCCAAATTCCTCTTTTCTAGTAGAACTGCAGATTGCAACTGTACGTTTTCTATGTCATTCTGAAAACACAAATTACATTATAACAAAAATATTAGTATATTAACTTATTTATTAAAAAAAATATTCAAATGTCACAGGGCGGAAAGTAAAAAACGTGACGTGACGTCGTAACTCTGCTTAATACGCATATAGGCAGAGTTTTGCTTCAAACAAAATGAGCGTGATTGTGAGTCTAGTTGTTTATAACACTAATTACTAGTTGTTCATTCCCGGCTTTCTCCACACTCACCCGCCTCCAAAGCACCAATTTACCAAATAGCACTGCTGCAGCAACTGAGACTTATAATTATTCACTAAATCTGGGACTCCATCTCTTTTTCTACACCTACCCCGCTTCTAAAGCACAGATTTGCCCAATATTTCGCCAAAACCACACAAAGGGCATTGAAACTTTCTGGCATATCAACCCGGCCGCCATCCTATCTATCCATACATACCACTTCAATCGTGCGCCGCGATTTTGAAAAAAAATCAAAATGGCGGCAGGTCGATATGCCAGCGTCCATACAAAAAGTTTCAAACCCCTTTTATCCACTTTTTTATCCCGAGAAATTTCCCTATTTTCCCATAATTTCACCTGCACTTCCCGATGCCAGGTCTGCTGTTGCTGCTGCAACGCTCGCAGTGCTGCCAACTTGGTGAGAACAGCTGCACCGGCGCGTTGTTGGCGAGACATGTACTGTTCCCGGAGTTTCACCGTCGCGGTAGTTAATAGCTGGAAGAAGTATTAAGAAACATGATATAAAATAGAAATAAGAAAATGTGCATGAAACACTCCCATTATAGTATGAAATATGAACATTCCAAACATTTAATGTGAAAGGTTTTGCTTTTCTATTTGATT